>NW_026131488.1:0-48118 GCF_903995435.1 Acomys russatus | reverse complement strand
GAAAGGGGTTGTAGGATATGCTCCTATGAGACACGAAATCCAAATCCATGGGTCTAAAAGGTGGACTTCAACAGCGCGGCTCTGCAAAAATGTGACGAATTTAACTACCCACCTTATCTTGTGTGTATGCAAAACACACTGTGATTCCCAGTAGGGACACCCATGACACATTCACATGGGACAAACTTTAGGTCTAGAGAAGCAAGCATGTCACCCTGGGTCAGTTAAAAGGATGCTCTCTCAGCAAGAATGCATATTATAATCCACTTTAGAAACTGTTTTCTCTTCCTTCCTTTGTATATAACAATATTGACACCATTAATACCAATGGTTTATTTATGGACCAAGTGTGACCATATGGACCATATGATGGTTTCATTCAATCAACTCCGAGATAGGTGCTATTGTTGCATTTATCTGTTTTAGAGGAAACAGGCTTAGAGAGTCTGTTGCATTTTCCAAAGCCACTTCTTGCAGTTTCACAGACTGCTCTCAAAACCAGGAACCACACCCTCTGGCCATAAATGTGTGACTCATGAGAAAACAACAACAAAAAATAAGCAAACAAAAATTTCAAATCGATCACAACCCTTCTGAGTTCTTTTGGGGTATCTGCTTCTGAGACTTCCAGGTGCTCTTATTATTTGGGTTTAGAATGAAACTGAACCTTTTTTCGAGGCCCACGGCTTCCCTGGGAAATTGTTCTGTGTTTATTTCTCCAGGGTAATCTTGTACAACTTTCCCATCATGCACTGGTCGCCATGGCCGTTTCCATTCTCCATCAGGGTGCTGATCTTAGCACCCTCTCGTTTGTGCTTCTAGTTGCTTTTACGACCCTCTCCCCTGCACACCTCACCATGGGCACCTTCTGCTGTTCCCATCCTAACTCAGATTCCCCCTTTTCAGAAACTCTCAAGCATGCCAGCCCCTCCCTCCCTTGCTCAATATCTACCCAACCTCCTCAATTCCTATCCATCTTTTTAGTTATGAAGTTAATTGCTCTTCTTGCCATTAGACTAGAAGCTGCAGGAGCGTGTGTCTGCCCTGTTTGCTATACACTTGCGTTTCCTAAGGCTAACGCTGCTGGCATCGTTGAGGAATAACAAACACTGCACTGAAGGAACACATGCATGTCCTACCAACGCTGAGTGACTACATTTGCTCCAAGGTGACTCAAGTTGACATATGACTCAGAGGTCATCCGTGGTGATGGAAAGACCGGTCTTTGAATTAGCCATAATTAGAGGAAGGGAGGTGATAAATTATCCAAGGTACTTAATTATGTGCCATGGATGCCAGGCATCAAAAGAGCCATGTCTTGACTAGACATAGGCTTTTTTGTTACATCGGATTAATTGTATCACAGGAGAAAGCTATCAGGATACCCTAAGACAAAGGAAGTGAGAGCCTACTTTCTTCACTCTCCCAATTTTCAGTCTACAGTTTCCTAATTTTGAATTAATTCAGGCTTCAAAAAGGCATGCTCAATATATCAGTAACCAAAGCATCTGTTTTACCCCCCCGCCCCAAAATCATGAACACACATACACACAATTGCATAATTTCTTGCTATACTTATCAAACTTACTTCTACTGACATGCAATTTTGAATTGTATAGATTAGCAATTTATTTGCTTAAGTTAAACAAAATATGTCTTATTTTACTGTTTTACTGTGGAATAGCATCATATGATTATTTAATTCTTATAAATTCAGCTATGATCCTTTGAAAATAAAATTAAGACAAAAAGTGGGAAATTAGCAAATTTTACAAGGGAAGATGATTATAGTTGTCCTTGTGAATGAATTTATGGTGGGTGAATTGATACGTGATGCAAGGTACGAAACAGCAGCTCCCTCCTCCTAGGTCCTGTAAGCCCCGCACAGGTCAAGCATCTCCTTGTCCTAGACAGTGAGTTTTGGGTTTAAAGGCACAAACTTTTCACATGAAAAAAAAAAAAAAAAAACCACAGTCAACAGCTTCACAAAGCTGGGAGATCCTACCATGGTGGGATGTGTTGAAGGGCTGACCTCATGGCAATGAACAGTGTTCTCAGCAAGTTTCTGAGGATTTTGTAAGCGTACTCCTGCCCATCTCACTGATGTTCTACTCTAAGCCCAGGTCACAGGGCGCCCACTGTACTCAATACTGTTTTGTGTGTATACCTCCCTTAACGTGCATGTCTAAAAAAGGAATCACTTATTTTACTGTGGTCGCTTCCATTTCCTAAACAAGTTTCGGGTTGGAAGCAAGGCCATTAACAACAGAAAACGAAAAACAGTCAAACAAACAAAGAAACAGGTTCCACATTGTAAAGCTAAGAGAGGTAAAGCCTGAAGGGAGAATGGAGACAGCACCGTCTAAGCAGGAGGTGAAGGGAGAGAATTAGAGACGAGTAGATGAGGAGCAAAGCCTAAAGAGGGGCCATGTGTGGGGTATGAACAGGTACCAAAGGCCGGGAAACTTACTCCAGAAGGCACAGTGTATCCGACCCGGAAGGACCCCGACAACTACAGAAAGGAACCGGCATGGTTCCCTGCAGGCAGCCAGGGGCAGCTATAACAAGATGGCTGTCCTTCAGTGGTGCTGGGACTCAGAACACAGCGCAAGCAAGCCAAGTCTTCAGAAGCCAGGCTTCTTGTGCCCTGCCCACGTCTCTTCATTCTCCCCCAAGCAGGCCATTAGATTTAGATTCCCTCTTCTGAAAGGCGGGGTGTTAGGGACACGAACGTCTTTTCCTGATGCCAGCGACAGGTGCTAAGGTTCTTGCTCGAACCTTCCTGCGGTTCGTTGGGAAAGTTAGCGATAACTGTCCGCTCACACTTCTTTCGTTGTAGGTCCTAAGATTCCTGTTCTAGAGATGATCCTGCCCTGTGCTTTGAAATGAGGAAGGCTGCACAGACGGGTCCAAAATAAAGTAAAATTCAGGTCCTGCAAGGGCTTCTTAGGCTGTCACTGTTAGTTCAAGCCTCGCAGCCTGCTCACATTTCCCAAGGCTATTTCTGTCACATGGAACTTGTCCGTGAGAATGGACAAGTTTACCTTGGGTCTTTGGATCTTGATTCTGAGGACTGTTTGTTATGTGACATAAAACGATGACTAAAGAAATTTACTAGATTTTGCTAGCCTGGCCTATGCTGGCTATGGCTTTTTCTATGGATGGGGAGTGGACCACCTTTGCCCTATAGCAAGAAGGGCTGGGTGGCAGAAGTGACCCTCAAAGTAAGGTAGAGGTAGGCATCATCTATCTCAGAACTCGGGGGGAGAAAGAGAAAAAGAGAGGAAGAGAATGTTTGAGCATGTATTTTGACTAGGTGGGGGAAGGCTAGAGGGCATAGGAATACCTCCTCATGGTATGGGCCAGTGAAGAAGACCAGGAACAGATGTCTCAAGCTTGGCTTCTGCACCCACTGAGCAGACAGGAGAGTGAGAAACCTCCAATCAAAATGCCCCAACGAGATCACAATCGCCCTCAGTAGAGCCAACCATTTAATACACAAACAAATGAACAAATAAAAAATTTAAAAAATATTTTGTCATCTTGCTGGGTAAAATGGTTCTCAGCTTAGAGGCAATGGGTGTGGCCTCACAGTTCTGAACAGCAGCCACTTCCTAAGGAAAACTCCAGAATGCATCCCGATGATGAATGCTTGTTGATGCACACCACAATAGTGATACTCACAATTTTCATTTTACAATACTGTCACTCCACAGGAGGGCCCACGGGGCTATTGTGAGGGTGTGGATTCTATGCTCACTGCTATAGGCCACAGCTGCCATACTGGAGATCAATTACTATGAGAAGCCGTGGTCAGCGCTGACACCTCAGAATCCAGTAGATCAGCTGACTTCACTCTGCCTAACAGAGTAACTCAGGTGCGTCTCAGACTTCTCCGTGGGATGTGGAGCAAACACACTCAATGGCCAACCACCCTTTTTAAAAGTACGAAGGCACATATTTTAAAAAAACAATCTCGCTCAGTGTGAGCACTCTAGGTTAAGTTGTGTGCTAGTGTGAGTATACTTGCTATTTCAGCAGGCCTGGCTAACAGAACCATATCCCACCCAAAGCTGTTCCCAGCCCAAACAGCGAAGTGAAATTCTCAGTTCAAACTACTGTGTCACAAGGAAAAGATACAAGCCTACATTTAAACTGCATGGCGTTAAGCTTTTGTCAATGACATGAAGCTTTAAACTATCTCACAAATACATAGTTTAAGGTACAGTATTTACATACGTGTATGTGCACATTATGTGTATGCATACTTATAGCACATAACAATGTGTCTGTTTCTATTACAGTGACACAGCACCATGCCCAAAAGCAAACCTGGGGAAGTAAGGGGTTTATTTCACCTTACTGTGTGTAGTCCATTTCCTGGGAGAAGCCAAGATAGGAAGCCTGGTCAGGAACCAGGAGGCAGGCACTTTGTCAGAGGCCATGGAGGAGTGCTGCTTACCGGCTTGCTTCCATGGCTTTCTTGTTTGCTTTCACCTGCACAGGAGCCACACCACCCACAGTGGGTGGGGCGTTCCCATAGCAACCAGCAATCAAGACAATGTTCCACAGGCTTGCCTACCGGTCAGTCTGGTGGGGGCATTTCTCAGTTTAGTTGCCCATCCTCTTTTTCAGAAGACCCTAGCTTGTGTCGAGTTGATAAAACAAACAAACAAAAAACCTACTCAACATAATTTGAACAAATAATGCTTTATTTAGAAACAGAACTACGAATGTACTTAGTGCGTATGCCTCTGTGGGCATGTGAATACAGGTATAAGCATATTTGCACACATGTGTGAGCATATGTGTGTGTACACAAAAGTGGGTTAGTACATGAGTGTGAATGCATGTGTAAATGTGTACATGTGTATAAATATATGTGCACATTTGTGTAAGCACATATGTGAGTATGTGAGTGTGGGTGTAAGTGTGTGTCCTTGAGCCTGTCCTTGAGTGGATGAGGTGCCAAGAATCTCCAAAAGTTACCACAGAGGTCTAAGCAATTTCCCCCAAATCAATGCTACTTGTTCTCTGGTCTCTTGATAAAGTTACATTCTTAATTTTCTAATGAATAATTAATATTTTCCTATTAGAATTACCTGGAAAAAAGTGGAACACTAGATAGTCGTGTAATAAACAAAAGCAGGGTGAGAAGGAGTTACACTGTTCTATCTGCTTCACCACTTCGCAGCAGCAGAGGTAGTAGCCTGCGCTCCTAAATTTTTAAAGTCTCCTCATATGAGGTCTACAGATCGGATCTGGTCATGACCAACAGGAGTCCACAGAGCAGCAGGTTTTAGGTACGCTGTCAGTGCATCTTATATGGCAAGAACCGTCTCCTGCCTTCAAGACTCTGGGCGTTGGCTGTTCTCCTTTCATCTGTCTGGAAGTGGATAACAAAACATGTGATGCAGAACTGAGCACACACTAACTTGATGGTATGGACTTCGTGTGAGATTTTAAAAACAGAGAAGACACAAAAAGTCGGGCCAGAATTCGTCCTAACTGTAGCGAGAATTTTTGTGTCTTTAAAAACCCAGTTATGTTATCTAAACACGTTTTTGTTGTTTCTTTTTTTGTTTGTTTTTTTCTTTAACCATCTTTTTAAAAATTAATTTATTCAGATTACAACTCAATTGTTATCCCATCACTTGTATCCTCCAGTTCCTCCCTCCGGCTCTCACCCTATTCCCCTCCCCTAGGTCTAAGAGGGAGGGGGAGCTCCTCCCCCACTATATGGTCACAGGCTACCAAGACTTTCATGGGACATGCCTCTTGGGCTAGTGCCCTATTATAAATGAGTATATACCATGTGAGTCTTTCTGCTTCTGGGTTAACTCACTCAGTATGATCATTTCTAGTTCCAGCCATTTGTTTTTGTTTTAATCCCAGGTGTGGAATATGGGGCTGATTCAGATTGTCCACAGCAGCTCTGGCATGGGTATGATTCTGCCAGCTGAAGATAGTTTAATTCTGGGGACTCTACAGAGGGTATAAAAACACCAAGTCCCTCCTGCTGGCTCCTGTTCCTGCTGTTCCTGTTGGTTCCTGTTCCCCCTGCTGCTGTGGCTGGTTTGTCAAGTGGTCCAGAAGAAAGAAAAAGACAAAAAGTTGGAGATAACATGATGAGACAAAGACTGGACTGCCTCAAGGAATTCTGCATCCCTAAGCAGCAGGAAGTAGTCTTTAAAAAATGTCGTCTCTCCCCACTAGCTTTTTGATTCTCCTACTTGGTGCTGGGGAGTTGGAAAGGTTTCGAGTGGAGAAGGGTACTTTATATATGAACTTTGGAAATCACTCTGGTGCTTTCTCAGAAAACTGGGAATAGTGCTACCTCAAGACCCAGCTATCCCACTCCTGGGTTAGAACCAAAGGACGCTCTACCACACAACAAGATTATATGGTCAACTATGTTCGTGGTAGCTTTATTCATAATAGCCAGAATAGGGAAACAACCTAGATGTCCCTCAACCAATGAATGGATAAGGAAACTGTGATGCTTTTACACAGTGGAATATTACTCATCTATTAAAAACAAGGAAATCTTGAAATTTGCAGGCAAATGGACAGAACTAGAAACGATCATTCTGAGTGAGGTAATCCAGACCCAGAAAGACTCACATGGTATATACTCACTTATAAGTGGATATGAACCACATAACACAGGCTAACCACACTACAATCCACAGACCTAAAGAAACTAAATAACAAGGAGGATCCTAGGGAGGATGCTTATGCTCATTCAGAACGCAACTGGATAGACACTGAAAGCGTTTGAAGAGAGGGAACAGGACAGGAGCCTACCACAGAGGGCCTCTGAAAGACTCCACCCAGCGGGGGATCCAAGCAGATGCTGAGACTCACAGACAACAGACAAAACTTTGGGTCAGAGTGTGGGTGACTTAGGAAGAGTTGGGGGACAGAAGGACCTGAAGGGGACAGGAGCTCCACAAGGAGAACAATGTAGGCAACAAATCTGGCCCCAGGTGACCTACTGAGGAAGAAGATGCAGGCCGTCCTGATGAGACTTGATAGGCTGGGGTCAGACAGTAGGGAAGGAGGGCCCTGCCTTTCTGAGGACTAGGGGAGGAGGGAGGAGAAGAGAGAGGGGAGGTGGGAGCAGGAGGGACATACAGGAAGGGGCTACAATCAGGATGTAAAGTGAATACATTTTAAAAAAATGTAATAAAAAGAAATTCCACTAAGACCTGTTTTTTAAAAAAAAATAACCCAAATAAAATGAGAAACATGGCTACACCTAACCTCTAAAATGAGGCAGATTTTTAAATTTTATGCTTATTTGCTTGTTTAGGCATGCACTCTAGAACCTAACTATAGCCCAAGTTCCCAAACTCACATATATAAATAATGTGGAAGAAAAAAAAATGGACTCCAGGTTGTCCCCTTTGATGTCACATCCAACACACACACACACACACACACACCACACACACACTCAAGAGCATTGTGCACACATACAAACAAACACACACATTCGCACATGCACATACACCCACTCACACACATGCCCTCATGAAACATACACATCCCACAAAACCTAAGTCTAGTGTTACAGGAGAGGATGCTTGGGTGGGCAGCTAGGAGTGAGCAACAGCAACACAGCAGCAGGCAGGAGGCCACTCTTAACCTGAGAAGATCCTGCTGGTGTACGGAATGAGGAGGGCACAGCCATTCTCCCATCTCCAGTAAGGAACAACAGTGCAAGGGGCAAGGAACTAAAGAAGCAGGCACCAGGGCTGACCCTTGAAGGAGCTTCCATTCCCTCCCCCTATGAGCAAAGGAAAAACACATCACAGTTTGAATATATTAACTATTAAATGATGAAAAGAAAGGATAGAAAATAGTTTCAGGTGGATGGCTAACAGCGCAGGAAAGGCAGACAAAGGAAGGAAAAACCCACAACATAGAAAACCATCTGTGTCAGAGGACTCTTCCTTGTTTTTTTGTTTGTTTTGTTTTTGTTTTTCTCTCCCTTTTCCTTCCATTTCCCCTCCTTTCATCACTTCATCCATCCTCTGTGCCGTGTCTGTGATTTCCTCATCTGTTCATGTGACACAATTGCTTTCTTTTGGCAAGAATGTACTTTCTAAAAATGTTTTCTTAAAACCAACACAGGATCAAGGACAGTTTGGGAAAGTGAAGGATAGTAAAGGCCAAATCCAGAAACTACTGGTTACTCGGGCAGAGTTAGAGCGAGCAGTGGCCATTGTTCAACGGAAGATAGGAACTCATGTGGCTGAACTAGACCAATATAAATCCATGTTGGATGGCCAATATGAATCCGGCTGAAACTCCATGGACTAGTCACACATAATTGTGTGACTTGGACACACACACACAACGACGGGTCAAATGCCAGCTTCATTCTATCCCATTTGTACATTATGAGGCATCTCTCCAGGCCTCCCTTCAGCTTCCAAGCTGGAGCAAAAGGATATAACAGCATTAAAGCACAGAGCTAAAAGTTGATCACATCGGCAGACATCTAGTCAACAACCATGTAGGTCTCCATTCCTCTATCAAAGCGTTATACCACGTGTTATCTTCAAGTGGGTAAAAATAATGTAGTCTTCGCTCCAAGAACTTGGTGGCAATGACTCACACTGAGAGTCAAGTGGCCAAAAAATGGCTAAACTCAGAGATGTGGAGAAAAACAATGGCCTTGGTATCTCAAAAACGTGATCATGCTAACATATTGAAAAAGCCAGTGACAATGTTCTATATGTATTTAGAGGCTGGTGAATATTAAGGAATACCAGATGAATGGACAGATTAAAAAGGCAAAAAGTCCATTTTGGTATAATTATCATTCATTCTCCTAACTTCCAGCATATACAGAGAACCTCCCAAGGATCAGACACCAGGCCCGTGTATGGAGCCAGCCATGAGCAAGTCCAACACTCCTGCCTGCCTTCGTGGCACTTGTGGCGAAGAGGATTGCCAAAGGAACAGGAAAACTAAACACCGGTGACCCAGTCTCTGTGCCATTTGAAACAAAGCTACATCAGAATCCAATGGCTGAACAACTGCCACCGCAATCCCCAAGGTAAAAACAGAGTGTATTTAATGTCTCTCCAAGACACCAAGCTGGAAAAGAGGAGGTGGGGAGCCACTTGATTCTTGGCCCAAATCTTCTATCAATCACTATTTGGTATGTTTCAAAATCCATAACTCAAAAAGCTGAACTTGGCAAGAAGACTTCTAAGATTAATTGTAGAGCTACGGGTATTTCTGTGACGTGTTGGCTAACACATTACATCCCTATAGAAACAGAACTGACCTGCTCAGGAAAGGGGGCAGGCTATGGGGGTACATAGACTTCTTTTCATTCCTGCATCCTGTTTTGTATCACTGATGCAGGGAGCCTCATCTTCAGTGAGGACCACAACTAACAAGTGTCTTGATAGAAAAGGATCTTTGATAAAAGTAGCATATAAAGTAAATTTTCACCAAATGACTGTTCCCTGGTTTGATTTACTAAATTTAGACACTTGTGCAGGCCCAACACTCATGTTCTACTGTTTAAATGTGGCTGTTGGAAGCTGTAAATCAAAATCTACTGCCTTAAATACCTAAGTTTTCCATTTCCATCAGCTTGTTGTTGGGGGATTGGAATAAATGCCGAACTGGTGTCATTTCTGTTTAATCCAAACACTGATTTATTTTGGAAAAAATAACAAGTGGTTCAATGCTACAAAATTAAGTAAAGATGTTTTAATGAAAAGTCTAAATCATTACAAATATTTAGGGAATTTTGATTTTTGTTTTTAAAGGTTTTTTTTTTTTAATCTAAAAGCATGTCTTACTATGAAAAAATTACATGAAGAAAACAGAGACTGAATGATTTTCTGTTTTGTTTAGTTCTTGACAATTCTAAGTGTGCACAGGAGAACCTCATGGATAAATCAGTATTCCTTAAACATTGAAGTGTTTAGAACTGGAAATCACACACACACACAGAGAGAGAGAGAGAGAGAGAGAGAGAGAGAGAGAGAGAGAGAGAGAGAGAGAGGAGAGAGGAGAGGAGAGAGAGAGAGGAGGCGGAGAGAGAGAGGAGAGAAAACACGAATGTGTTGTGTGTTGGAAGTCCTCTTAGCTATGGAGTAAATATGTCATCTGACTTTACAAGCCTCCAAAAATCACACTTTCCAAATTTAAGCAGCAACAACATTATTAATAAGTTTACATGATAATGTTAAAGTTTTTTCTACACATTGTTTTGTTGGCATTTCCTTTTCCTTTGAGGACCAGAATTACAAAGAGGAAAAGGAAACGGTGAGACTTCTTTTATTGTTTAGTATTTTTATTATTTGTGTGTGTCCACACACACACACATGCATATATATATACACACAAATGCCCACAGAGGTCAGAAGAGGATATGAGGTTCCTTGAAGCAGGGGTCATCAAGAGTGGTGAACCTTTTGACCGGGGTTACTAGGAAACCAAAGTTAGGTGCTAGAACAAAAACAGTAAGCATTCTCTTTTTGAGGACAGTGTTTCTCTGTGTAGTTTTGGCTGTCCTGGACTCATTTTGTAGATAACAGGTGTGTGCCACAGTGTGTGTGTGTGGCCTAGCATTTGGGAGGCAGAGACAGGCAGATCTTTAAGTTTGAGGACAGCCTGGCTTACAGAGTGAGTTCCAGGGCAGCCAGGGCTACACAGAGAAACCCTGTCTATCAAAACAAAAGCAAAACAAAACAAAAAAAGCTTTACCTCGGTGATGGCGCGTGCCTTTAATCCCAGCATTTGGGAGGCAGAGGCTAGCCTGGACTACAAAGCGAGTACCGGCACAGCCAGAGCTGTTACACAGAGAAACCCTGTTTCTGAGAACACTGCTGTGGTGGGCTGGATGCTGCTCTTCCATAGGACCCAGGTTCAGATTTGCATCACACACACAGTGACTCGCTACCACCTGTAACTACTGTTCTGGATTCCAGGGTCACAGGCATGTAAGCGGTGGGCACACAGGTACGTTAAGTCAATTGATCGAGATCCGTGATCAGTCTATGTCGCATCATGCAGTGTTTTCACAGTTTCAGAAAAGCGTCCTTTACCCTGATAGACCGAGAGAGGGCTTCTCTGTTCCTAGGTAGTGGGCTGCAGACGTTGAATTCAAACGATTGTCTGAAGCTACTTGAGTTCCTAAAAGGAACTGTTTAAGCACATATATTTTCTTCCTAAGAATGAAAATGACCATTTAGATATTAATCCGTTATGAAGAAATTTAATAAAATGTAAGAATATAATTAAGTAAATGGTGCAAGATATGTTTGGCTTGACATATTGAAGTTCAGTGCATGCTCAATGAACACCTGCTTTTCTGGTGGCAGAGACTAAAACTCCTAATGCTCCTATAGGGAACCTATGCATGTATTGTGCCAATGTGGCATTATTTTTTTTATTAGCAGAAACTGATCAGTACGTAGGAAGATAACAATGGTACCAAAGCATAAAAACATCTATGAATAAAATATATTTTAGGCTAAGAAAATTTACCTTCTGAATTTTTTGGTTTGTCTTTTAGTTTTTCTTTTTTGGTTTTTTTTTTGGGGGGGGGGGCGAGGGTTTTTTGGTTTTTTTTTTTTTTTTTTAAAGACAGGGCTTCTCTTTGTAGCCTTGGCTGTCCTGAACTCACTTTGTAAACCAGGCTGGCCTCAAACTCACTGAGATCTTTCTGCCTCTGCTTCCCCAAGTGCTGAGACTACAGGCATATTCCACGGTACTCAGCCTGCCTTCTGAATTCTTATTAATGTTTATCACAATCATTTTTCAAATGATTTGCCATCAGATCATTATGGGGAAAACCAGCTATTTAATACAAGTTAGGAAATAAAATATTACAATGTAGATCATTTTTTCTTAATGTGTTTTAACCTGTTTTTGAATTCATTCAGTATGTTCTGTTGCTTTTAGTAGTAAAATGAAGTGTCACTATAGTCACAGCTTGGGAAGCAGTAATATAAAGCCAAAAGCAGTTGCTATGAGGCAGGACTAAGGGTCCAGGATACTCTCCTATTCCAGGTTCTCCAGCTATGTGGATATAGGGAAATTATACAACTTCTTTGGCATTGAATATTATTGTGGAAGGGACAGAAAACACACCAGAACCACATAATTCATAGAGACTTAAATTTTAATTTGAGAAGTTAGACATTTGAGTTGGCGAGGTGGCTTGGCAGCTGAGGGTACCTGCTGGTAAGGCAGGGGAACTCGAGTCCCTGGGATGCACAGAGCAGAAGGGCAAGGCTGACACCAGTGAGCTGTTCTCTGACCTCCACGTGATTCCTGTGTCACATGTGAAACCACTCCAAACCTAATTAATTAATTAATTGAAAATAGAATAAAAATTTTATAAAACCTCAATTTTCATTAAAATGAAATATAAGGGTTATCTCACTGGAAGCAATTGAAATTTTTAAAAGTCAATCATAGTAAATACGAGTAAAAGTTCTAAAAAAGAAAATAGCTTCATGGCTAGGAGGAAGATACGTGAAATGTGCACTACATCTGTCTTCTGTGTGAAAAGGCGATTTTGAGAAATATTGATGTGCTTTTAGCTCGCTTTAAAAAATCAGTTCCCTTGTGACTGTTTACAAACAAACATTGCAGACTCACTAATTACACAATAACCAAAAAAACCTGCCACTTACATTAAGTAGAAGAGAAAATCATCATGGAAGTGTGAAAGTGTTACTCTAACTAATTCTAGCCCCGGGGAAGGTAGAAGTTTCAGAAGGAAAAATGAAAGTTGTCTGTGTCAGGTATTTTCATTTTGATTTAACTGGACTGAATGATGGAGAAACGAGGTGAAGTTAGTTCTGCAAAGCCACCTGTGCCTCTTGTGAATGCTCCCCCCAGGCTCCTCCTATGAGCTACAGCCCAGTTGAAGCATCTGTACTCCAAGATGATGGTCAATAGATGTCCGAACAGCAGTGTGGAGATGCAGCACCTTCAGTGGTACAAGCCGACCCTGGGACGAGAGGGTAGTTGTGGAAAGCCTCCGTTCTGTCAGATGCTAAACTCTCAGCTGTGCGGGGAGGTGAGCTCATCCTGACAAAAACTGACAGTCAGGGTAGCAGAGGGATGGTTTGGAATAACATGGATAGGGAAAGGCATTAATGGAATGTGTAGACTTTATTTCTGTCACGTAACCGACAGAAAACATTATGATATGTGTATGGTTGTGTTTGTGTGTGTGTGTGTGTGTGTGTGTGTCTGTGTCTGGTATCTGGTGTGTGTCTGTGTCTCTGTGTGGTGTCTGTGTATGTGTCTGTGTATGTGTCTGTGTGTCTTTGTATGTGTCTGTGTATGTGTCTGTGTATGCTGTGTGTGTGTTGTGTGTGTGGTGTGTGTGTGTGTGTAGTGGTCTGAGTCAGAATGGGCCCCAATAGGCCCATATATTTGAACACTTGGTCACCAGGAAGTAGAGCCATTTGAAAGGATTACAAGGACCGGGAAGTATGGCCTTGTTAGAGGAAATACATCACTGGAGGTGGGAGGAGCGTGTCAATCACACCTTTTGAGGTTCAAAAGCTCAAGCTCGACCTTTTCTCCCTTCACCCCCACCTTTCTCTCTGCTCAGAGATCAGGATGTAGCCTCAGGTAATGCTGCAGTGCCTGCCTGCATGCTACCAGCTACCTGGACATGACGATAATGGACTAAAGCTCTGAGACTATAGGAAAGCCTCAAAATGAAGTGCATCCTCTCGTAAGAGTTGCCTTGGTCACGGTGTCTCTTCATGGTAATATGACAGTGACTAAGACAATGTGCAGAATGTGTGTGGGCCGGGTGTCGTGTGCACACATGTCTGTCTGTCTGTCCATCTTCACACAAAAGGGCAGAACTATCTTGCTGCTATAACGTTCTACCTTACCCCTTTGAGATGAGGTGTCCTGATGAACCCAGAGCAAGCCTGCTGAGCACGGTGTCCCAGCAGCACTTCCTGTCCCCACTGGCACTGGGCCTGGGTTACAGGCAAGGGCAAGGCCAGACCTGGATTTTTTTTTACCTGGGCGTCTCAGCTCAGGTCTCCATGCTCCTACAGCACGTGCTGATCCACTGAGCCAGTTCTCAGGCCTCCAAATTTATCTTATTTTCTTTGTCTCCCTGAGGTTTAGAGCAGAGACTGAGAGGGCAGAGATGGCCACTCAGTACCACTTATTAAGTTAATGCTGAGAATTCTATTCTATCAGCTCATAGGACTAAAATAATGGATTTATGTTGTTTTTTTTTTAATGAGAGAAACTTAACTTACAATATGTATAGTTTCTTGAAAATACCAAGAGTGCAGAAGTGTGGACATGCAGTGCTTGTCGGTTTTGGTTTTAAGATGCTTTTGAGCTTATAGAAGGCAAAAACAAAGCTTTCTGACACCAGGGAAGCTTGAAGAGAGAGCTATGTGGACCTGAAGTCTGTTATCCTAAAATGTCACCATAAAATATTCAAGGGTGATTTTAAACATGATACAAATGGGAAACTGGTAGTGTAAAATAACATGCTTTGCTATTTTGTTAGTCAGGGTGCAGTTTAAAATTTGTGCCCTCTGAATCCTTCGCACAGTAGCCCTCTATGGGGCTGCATCAGAAAGCTTGTGAAAGCCTTTTTTTTTTTTTATTCACATTCATGGCTTAAAAAGAGCTACACATTGCTTTGATACACCGTTTACAAGCCTGATGGATGCACTCATCTGAACTAAAGCTATATCAATTTAATTATATATCATAATATACTCCAGACAAGGAATTTCCATTGCTAACTTGGGAATTGAAGGTCCTTATTAACAGAATACAACATTGAGACACATGACTCTATTACATAAATAACCCAGACTGCCTGCTGTCATCCAATTCCTCAATGAGACTTCCTCTTTAAATAGCTGTGTGGCAAAGTCTAGAAGCATCATGGAAGCTTCTAGCAAAGTAAACTAAGCAATGAATTCAATGCAATGTAATGAAAGCTTTGATGATCATTATTTATTACAGCTCAACTTTAGCTGGGTGTTCAGAGAAATGCTAAGGGGCGTCTACGTGGACCCGAGCCAGCAGGATAGAGTGACAGAGTCACAAATAGAGGCTATGCACAGTGTGAAGAGACACTTTGTGTTTATCTATTATTTGCATATGGAATTCCTGTGGCTATGACATGAGGCATGACAAAAAACAAACAAACAAACAAAAAACCCTCAAGGTGCTTGTTTAGAAAAACGGAAAGGAAATGAAGAATTGATGTTAGAAGACATAAAAAACAGATATAATAAATCATGAAAATACAAACAGAACAAGGTTGCAATAGAATGCCGTGGCCCAACTTACTGAGGTCCCAACATGCCTTCTGGGGCTTTCTATGACCAAGCACTACTGCCCAAGCTGCTCTGGTTATACTAAGTATATCAGAGGAAAGTAAGTGAGCTCCAGGTGTGACACACAACCCAGAGTGGAAATTGTCTCATGGTCCTCATTAACGGGGGGGACACTGGAGTGGGTTTAGTGAGCTATATCCTTATGATAGCATGGTTTTTATGAATTTTCCTTTTTAAACTCTTCGGTGCAGACTGACGACGTCACACTACTCTTCAGTGCAGACTGATGACGTCACATTAAAGCAATTGTGTCTCTAAGGATGAAGCAGAATGAAACCGCCTCCATCCAGAGGAAACTGCGGGCCTTCAAGACGCCTAGAGCTGCAGTCATCGGATGTGAGTATCCTATTTTCCGCACTGAACTTTTGACAAGAATGGCACAGCCAATTTTGACTCAAATTGGCAAGAACTTAGAAAGTGAAGGTTATATGTTACTGACCAGATTAAGCAAATAATTCTACATTGTGAGTCAAATAATTCAATAAATACTAATTGGCTAATAGTCTATAGCAGGTATGATTCAGTTTGGATAGAGAAAGATTCCAAGTTTAAAGAGGAACTAACACTATACTATGCTTTGTGGTTTGTCACAGCTAAAGAAGTCTAAATATAAAATGTCTAGCAATATTGTATGTATGAATGCATATAAGTATAAACTATATGTAAAGTCAGTCTGTGAATCTTTTATTCAGATGGAAACAATGCCACATTCAATTGAAAAAAAAAATTCTTTCCCAACCCTTAAATAGAACCCACAAATCTCCATGACAGACTGACAGAAACAACAACAAGTCAGCCAAAAAATCCAGCTTTCAGGTATGGCATTTAGGATATTTAAAAAAGGAGTAGAGGGAGAAGGAGGGGAGGGGAGGCGGGGAGCAGAAGGATGTAAAGGGAGAGATGAAAGAGAAGAAATGGAGTAAAAGTGACCAGGGACATTTCCTTCCCGCAGTAGTTAGGGAACACGTGGGTTACCCCACTATCCCTTCCAGCACTGTCCTTTACTGTGATGGAGCAGAAAATATCCTTTCTAGTAAATGAGATGTGAAGAAAGTGCACCATCCCTCTTGGTTTTTATTCTGTCTGTTTCCAGCTTGTTTTTAAAGGAGAATTCAGTATTTCTTAAATTAAAACATCATGTGCATAGATTAGGAGCAATGACTCATGGGTTAGACACCAATGTGAGACAGTTTGAAGCTGTCCCTGGGCCACATGCTATCAATCAGAAGCAGCCCAGAATATATGAGTGAGTCACTACGGATCTCACTACTACTGGGAAAGCATCCAGCGAGCAGGAGCCATGCGCTTGCTCCCCCCCCCTCCCGCCCCCAGCACTTATCTGTAAGGGATGTGGCAGATGTATTTCAACCAGACTCTTAAGGCTTAACTTCAGAAATATATTCTGCTAACTGTAGGCAAGTTTTATGTTTGTGGCACAGGCAGCAGCCAGCTCGCCTCGAAGGCTCCGCTTTGCAGTGGGTGCTAAGATTTGTCTTGAGTACTTCAGGAGACTTTATCTTCTTTTATTACACGTAATACATTCTGAGAGTTTGCTTTATTTTATCAGTAGCAATTACTGTCAATCTCTCCATGTTCCCATTTCATAAGCTGTATCATAACTGTGTAGAAAAAGGAAAACAGATAGTATCCATGTGGATCAGCGCAAAATGGGCTCTCAGGCACCCATTGGGGGCTTGGAACTTTGCCCCCACAGACAACAAGGGCTCGCATAGTTTAGCATTTTGGACTAACCTGCCTCAAATACTGAGTTACAAGACACAATCAACTTGTAAACGACCATGTGTGGATCAGTTCTTTGAAAAAAAAATATTACCTTAGTCCCTAAAAAATTAATCCTCTAAAGTGCTATGTAACTTATCTTCCCCTTTCACACGTGGGAAGCGAGCAAACAACTCTGAAAGACACGGGAGAGAAAAGCACCTTTACAAATATACCAAATTTGATTCCAAGGTCTACGAGGAGCATGCACAGGAAGCCGGTGGGAGAGAACGCCCAGTTTTGCTGCCTGGATGCAGCTAACTGAATGCAATCTTGATCTAGATGCCAGGGGATATATGAAGAAACTAAGGTAAACAACCAAACAAGGACATCTGAGGCTTGATGTACATTTCAAAGACACTCAAACCATATCATAGCAAGCCATGCTTCCCCTTGATGAAGCTCATCTCAAGGATTTGCTCTCGGTGGCATCTGTCACAGGATGCTGTTGCTAAGTACTCTGAAGAAAACGAATGGTAAAGCAAACCAATAACATCTTTTCATCTGTGCCTAAAGAGCATCAGGATGGAAAGACGCGTACCTAGCAATCTGGGCCCCACGCGATGATTGCTACGGTAATAACGTAAAATGGCAGAACACGGGTGTGAGCTGGAGCAGTGCTCCCTTCCATTTTCTCAGTTTATGTGTTCCCCTTAATTGCCAGAAGATATTATTTTTCACCAGTTAAATAATTTCCCCCGTGTTTATGTGAATTTTATTGTGTCAGAATCACTTCTTAAGTGTCATGATTTTTGCAAAACACACATTAGCATATATTACAATATAGGGAGATTTTGAGAAAGGCATTGTTAGAAGAAAATACCCTAACGGTGAGCACATCGCAATAGGAACTTTATGTCACTTGGCTGCAAGTTTTTGCTTTAAGTGTCTTTCCTGACTCTTAGCATAGTTTGCAGACAGCCTCACCTCATCTCAGCCTCAGTCTCTGTCACAAACATGTCTATGCTACTATGAGCAATTCTCTTTATAACCACTATAGTTCCCACGAGAGGGATGTGACTCCCCTACTCTCTCCACTATCAGCACTATGCAACTCAACCCTGAATCTTTCTACTTGTGGCAACCACATATGTGTTGCCGAGTTCCCTAAGTACCTCTGGTCATTTTGTAGTCATAAGCCAACACATCCAATCTTCATGTCTCCAACCTACCGTAACCCATGCTTATGAACAGTACTGATACACGGGGTGGAAGGTTAGAGCCACGAAGGCTGGAGACACTTAATGGGGACCGACTACAGAGTGATAGATTGTATGCATCCACTCTGTGCTTTTGGGTATAGCCTGTCCAAGCAAGCATCCTTGAAATAGCATTTGTTTTTGCTGCAGAGAGAGCCATGCGCTTCAGAGCACTTTGCCTGCAGTAAAAGCCATTTTGAGAACTTTAAGACCACTACGCATGGTGGGAAGTTCAGAGAAGCCCATTACCCACAATTCATTGCATGTTGAATATTAAAGTTTGGGGCCATTATGTTACAGATTCAGCCTATTAAAAAATACAACAGCAAGATTACCAGGTCTTGTGAATTGTGGTCACTACTTAGGATACTGTATATATGTAGGGAGCGGAGACACAGGAACTACCTTCTAAATGGTGACAGAGGTGGCACCTTGATGAGGGCAGAGACAATGAAACTTCCAGAAAGACAAACAGCAAGCCCAAAAGGTTGCACATGTTTCTAAAAAGACTCCTGTTAAAGGGGGTGCTTCAGAGGAAATTAGCAGATAACACAGGGTAAAACTATAAAGTTATATTTTTTTTATACCTAATTCCTAATCAGATAAATTTTAAAATAGTATTTGTGTCTTTGGAACTGTGTGTTGAACAACATTAGCTTATGTTTTTAAGTTAACATAAGTTAATATACTCTAAGATAACAGAAACTTGTCTGCACTAGGATCATGGGCATATATATATAGATGCATTATATAGCTCACAACCCTAGAGAGAATTTAAAATACCAAACACAAGAAAGAGCATGCCAGTGTGAGTCAAGGAGGGACACAGGGAACCAGCCTTTAGAAGAGAGCAAGAAGACGCGTAGACCGCCACTTTGTGCTAGCCAACACTGGGGATGCCTATGGCGACTTCTGTGCACTTACTGCGTATATTCTCCTTGGCTGGTGCCTTAGTTTGAGGAGGACCCCAGGATCCAGATCTGCCTGTCATAAAGTTCTTCTTGTAGGTTTCCAGGACCCTGTGGGTCCTACTATTTCCTCTTTCTTCCATGCTATTCTTGCCTAAAGTCTCAATTGGATATCCTCTCCTCTGACCCACTTTCTTCTTCTTTAAAAGTAAATAGTATTGGATGCCAGCTCTGATCCACACATGCTTTTCAGTCTTTCTGCTCTAGTGCTCTGTAACCTGGGTTCTGACCAGGTGACGTTTCTACTTCTAAGTCTGTCCCTGCCCTTGTCACTCTGCTCCAGAATTCATAAAACTACATTCTATCAAAACCTTCCTCCTGTCGTTCTTTCCTTCTCAGTGTTCTCTGATATTCTTCTAACATAGACAGCACAAGAAGGTCTATGCCTCTCCCTCTCGGGTTTTCCATCACGGTAGCTGGGGAAATGCCTCAGTCTATAAGATGCTTGCCATACAAAGATGAGGACCAGAGTTTGTATCCCCAGCATCCACATGAAACGTTGGGTGATTCTGCCTTTGCCTACAATCTTGGTGCTGGAGAAGTGGAGACGGAGGATCCCTGAGGCTCGCTGGCTAGGATAGGCAAGGCTAGGATCACGGCTCTATCTCAAATACTAAGATTTGCGTAACTAAGGAAGATACCTAACCTTGACCCTGGAATCTGGATTCAAGGACATGCATACATGTGCATGTGCAAACACACACACACACACACACACACACACACACACACACACACACTCACACATCCACATGCACACACACACTTCTATCACAGTTTTTTCATCCCTGAACTTCAACTATGATTCCTTTCCTTGTTTGTGAGCCCCAGTTTTCCACACCTCATTTGTTCTCTTTCACCGAATGCTCATCAAGTATTGTGGTCCAAATTGTTGGCACCTCAGCTTTACCATGCCTAAAAGGCAGCATCTTCATCTTCCCAGAAGAATGCAGCCCCTGATCTTCTTCATCATATCACCTAAGATTCCTGGCATGCTATGGACTACACGCACATCCACCTGAGGACATTTTCCTATGATGGGCCACATGGCATTTTGGTGAACTTTATCTATGGTGGATCACTGGGGTCCAAGTGATTCTTTACTTTCCATCCAGTTCTACCTTTAGTCCTAACATTTCTCAGCAACATCCCTCAAGAAAGTTGTGAGAAGGGAAAGATGACGGGACAAGCAGCAAGACCTCCTCTCTAACCTCTGGCACTGAGATGGCTGGCAAGCTATAACTGCAACACACAGTTCCAATAGATGGTGGAGACATGCTTAACTCCAGTGTAAGTACCACACACTCGCCCCTGCACAACCAAACTTAAACAGATCTCTTGATCTTTCCAGGATTGGTACCAATGTAAAACACGACGCAACAGTCTGGATACTATTATTATGTGAAATGCATGTCCCTTGTTCTGTAAATATGGTTGAAAACATCCTATAGTGAAAGACAACATTTTACTTAGCAGATCACAGTAATTCCTCATGTTCGTCTTTAAAGGATAACAGTGCTCAGCTGAATACTTACAATCTCGGTAACAGTGGGATAAGCCACCACTCACTATATAGCTTTCCAGTCACAAGGACCACAATGTTCTCTATGCCCACAACAGGTAAGGATCAGCATTTTGGGGCAACAAGGTGACCGGGGACAAGAGAGAACTATCTCCTACAAGAAAGGGGCTATGAGATCCTGTGTGCTTCTTTAAGTTGTTGAGTCCAAAGTTTGCTTTTACATTTTTATTTATTTATTTATATCCTGGTCAAAGCTTCCTCTGCCTCCCATCTTCCCATTCCTCTCTCCCCCTCCCCTCCTTCTCCCCTCCCCCAACCACCCTCCTCTGCTTCTCCTCAGAATCTTTAAATACTTTTTAAGAGTTGTAGTCTCTCTCTCTCTCTCTCTCTCTCTCTCTCTCTCTCTCTCTCTCTCTCTCCAATCCATACCTACCCCCCATCTGTCGTGTGTGTGTGTGTGTGTTGTGTGTGTGTGTGTGTGTGTGTGTGTGTAAAGGTGCCCACCAGGGCCACAGATGTCAGATTAGCCTAGAGCTAGCTGGAGTTCCAAGCGGACTGAAGCTGCCCAACATGAGTGCTATTAAGTGAACTTGGGTCCTCAGCACGGACGAGTGTTCCTAACTGCTGAGCCATCTCTCCATTCCCCTTCAATCTATTCTTTAGGGGGGGATATCTTTTTCTTTATGTACAAATATTTTCAGTATTTAAAGCAAAATTAAAATTTAATATATATTTATATATATAATATATATATATATACTTCCCTTCCCTCTGGTCCTTTAGCTCCTCGCCCCTCCCTACCCATTCTTTAGATCACATAAATCTTTACCTTTTACTAAGATTTTAGTGAGTGATGTTTTTAATATAAGGCTTTGAAAATAAAAGCAGTGAAGAAACCTCACTTATTCTATTTAACGTGTTCATGGTAGTCTCGGGGCATTTGTTTATGTACATTCCTATCCATGACTCCTAACTTTTCCTACATAAAATGCTTCTATTGCATGAGGTCCATTTGCACATGACAGCTGATTTTTGCAGAAACTAAGCTGAATTAACCAGTAACAAAGTCTTCTTACAAGCACTAAGTATTTTCACTTTAAGATCTCTTAGCTACAACAAGTCAAATATTGACAAAAGATGGTCAAAGAGCAAAACAAAAACATTTATTGAAAAGTTGTTATAGCTACTTTGAGATAAATGTTTATTACTTGGGTTTACATACAAATATGCTTTAAAACAAGACATTTATCTCTCAACTCTGCAAATAGACCTCTCTCTAGCATAAGGTCTTGGGTCCATTAGCTTTCCTTCACCGTAACAGACACTTCACAGACCCAGCTTACAAGGAGGAAAAGTTTATTTGGGCTCATGGGTTGGAGATTTTAGCTCCTGACCCAGTGGAATCATTAAATCACTTTGGGAAAAAACTCTTCTCCTAGAGCAGGCTGAGAAGGGTTGTCTCCTTCACTCCTTCAAGGCTACGTACACCCACAGTGGCAAGAATTCCTACCATGCTCAGCCTCGGTGTTTTCCATCATGTCCCATGCTGCCATGTAGGGCCAAAGTTATTAACACACAGTCTAGATCCAGAACTTGGCAGTTCTGTTTTTATGAATTTCCTATCAACCTATGTATTTGCACACAGTAACATATTTCACCAGTCCCAGTTATCTTCAGCAATAATGCCCCCACTGTCCTATGTATCTGTGTTATGAGTGTGAGATTATTCACAGCCTCACGGCTGGGTAATTCCTTCTCATGGAGGAATTACTGTACATTAACTTGCTGAGTACAGACAACGTTAACACCCACTAAACCAAATTGACAATTGTAATTCTGAACTGTTAAAGCCTAGCTAGTTCTTACACACACACACACACACAATGTGACATACGCCTTTAGGGCTGTATGTATTTAGGAAAAATCACTAAAATTTAATCAATACATTAATTGGGGGTGTAAAACAGTCAAAATTGGGCTAATGGATGTGTTTGTGGCACAATATCTGAAAGATGGATATTCTTCTGCATGGTTATAAGCCTTGCATTGTGAACAAAGGACCTGGGAAGAGATGAGCAAAGAAAACTGTTGCCTGACTCCTGCCAGATAAATAAAACAAACCAACCAACCAAACAAACAAACAAAAAAACAGGCGGTTTCGTGGGCCAAACGTGAGTGACAGGAATTCAATATATAAATAAGTTTGATTATACACACTTTATTCTATCTACTCTGTGCATGTGACACTTCCCCCAAACATAAGGTTCACTTTTATAAGCGCAATTACTTAAAAGGAAGGACGACACTTGTGACAAGCCAATGCAAGTTTATGCCATTTAAATATATCTTTCAAAATCTTGTGGATTGGCCTGAAATTTTGTGACTGTTGTGAGTTTTATTGAAAAGTGTTTTCATTTATGATATGGTTATATTAGTTTTAAATGTAGGAAATTTAAAATCAATATCAGTTGTTGTCTTTAATTTTGAGACATGCATGTTATAGCCAAAATCTTAGACCTCAATTTGGTCAAGATAAAGCAGATAACCTGTGATCTCTCCATTTTATAGTTTGCAATGTTAATATATGAAGATATACATGTATTTAAAATATATAAATATGTATACATATATATAAATACATATATATCCTGAGTTCCAGGAGTTACAATAGAAAATGAATGTTTTACTTTTTAATTATTATTTTGACAGAATTGGAATGATTGTGTATTTCAGGGCTTTATCTGTAAAAATTTGCAATATTTACTAAGGCCCTTTCCTCCTTCCCCCAACATCACGATAGCTCCTGATACTTGACAATATTCTAGAACGAATGCCCCTTAGGATTTAACATTTTCAAAAGGTAAGAATCTAACCCCCACCCAAACATTTCATGCCCAGTATTAGGTGGAAAGTCGAACTGCTCAGAATGTGAGCCTGGGACAAAAGATGCGAGCAGTGTCTTGGAGGAAGAGAAAGGCCAAATCCTCCAAGAAATGTGCATCATCGCAAGAGGCAGGCACGGTCATAAGCAGGAGCAATGCCCCGCCAGTCACCTAACGTCTCCCTCTTTTATATTTTCCAAGTTGATGTCAATCAAATACACAAGACACCATATAGCCCAGCACCAGACACAGGCAGGAGCTTGGCGTGTGGCTTGCATCCCTAGCACAGACATGGCTTCAGGCTGTACTGCGAACTTAGAACATTTATGATCATTTTTACGTGCTACATAATACGAGTTCCCTTTAAAACACAGCACGTGTGCACACACACACACACGCGCGCGCGCACACACACACACACACACACACACACACAGATTGCTACTCCGCTTCTTTCAGAGAGGCACAATGCAGGCTGATCTTGGCAACCTGTAAAAGTGCCCAGTCGAAAATTACTAACAGCTGGAGATGACAGTTGTTTTAACAGCTGAGCTGACAGGATTAATTTAAATGCACTGAAATCAAAAGTAGGTAACACCTGTTTAGTCTTCTCGGGCCATTCGACAAGGTAGGCCAGAGAAAGAAGCGACGCCAGGATTGTGTCTCTCTCCTAGAAGGACAGAGGGGCATCCAAGGAGAATGTCACCTTTTTGATGGAGGTGGGGTTAGATTTTTTTCAGCAGGGGGGCTGGCCAGCCTTTATCAGGTTTTAACATCTGGTTCCTATAACAGAATGCCTTCCCTTTCTTCCTTCCCTGTCCAAGGTCTTTGACCCAAACTCAACAGTGGATAAGATGACCAGATTTCAAAGGTGCAGTTTGCTGAAGGAGCTTCCTGGGAACTCTCCTGGGTTAATTAATATATTCTCTTTGAGCTGCACAGCCACACAAGAGAATGCTTTTTCCTTTTTTTTTTTTTTTTTTTTCTTTTTCTTTCTCTCTTCTTATCTTTGGTTCCAAAATATATCATGTCACAGGAGAGTTTGCATCTCCGATGGTTGCCAAAAGCATGCTCATAGTTGGGATTCCATAGTACGTTTGTCGATGTTGGTTGTTTTAAAGTAAAAATCATTTCTCTGAAAGAAGAAATATCAAAATGATTTCCAAAAACTTGAGAATACGAAGAAAAGCAGGTAGCATGCCAGTGAGAGAGCACTGTGATTTCTTTAAATGGTGTGTAAAATGTAAATATATTATTCTTCTGAGGATGGGTTCAATAAGTGAAGCAAAACCAAACATTTTCAAGCAAAAGTATTTATTTTTCTTCACTCCAGGAATTAACCTTCAAATTGACTGGGATATAAAAATCAACTTTTCCTACATAAAGAAGCAGAAATGTCTAAAAACCAAAAGCTATTCGTTTAAAACATGATCTCCAAACTGTATTTATGCCATTTACATGTTGTGTGCTATATAAAATAGCATATTTTGCTTCATTTCAAAGGAAACATATCACTATGTTGTGAATCTGTGAGGTAATTATTTTGAGGCTAAAGGTGGCTATAAAGGGTGTTATGTTCCTTTAGTTCACAGCCAAAATATAGAAGACAATAATATTTTCTTTTGAGTCCCACTGAAGTCAATATAACCAGTGCAAAAGAAATTTTGCTGAGTCCCAATTTCAATTTCAAAAACAAAACAAAACAAAACAAAAACAAAAACAAAACAAAACAAAACAACAACAACAACAAAAAAAAAAAAAACAGGGGCTTTAAAAATGACCAGGTCAAAATGAATTACAATGAAAAACATGATTTCTAGTTTGTTGAACTTGGGGACATGTGGATGTATTTTACAGAGGGTCCAACCTATATGCACATAGGACTTACAGTTTTGGTATTTCCCAACAGTAGGCTCAGTGTTAGAAGTACTTTGTAAGTACCTAATGTATAATAAATCAGAAGAGCCCGTATTGTTTGGTTGCGTCAGTGGCATTTATCCCCATCCCCACCAACCAACAAGTGCAAGTGAGATAAGCTGCTTCAGGCACCAGACTGAGATAACCTCCGGGGTCTAAGAGAGTCACTTATCCCCTTGTAGGGTTGTTCATTTGAACTCTTTAGACGCACACAAATACCCACAGACTAGCTTCTAAACTAATAGTTTCCATATAGCTTTTTTCAAAGTTATTCACTGTTAATTATTTGTCCCCCTAGCCTCTCCTTGGAAACGCTTCATGAAATACCCTCGTTTGAGGACGGAATTTGTCTTTGGTTAAGCACAAAATAATATAAATACATGCAATATCTATATAACTCAGGACAACAAAAGCAAAAGGGATTTTTAAATTGCCTTAAACATAGTCATCCCAAGTAAATCCAAAACTCTGTCAAATTTCCAAGATGTATGTGACTAAATATTAGCTATTTAGAAATCTTAAATACCATTTAAATCTTTTTATTATTATAAATGTCTCAGAACTGAATTAGCCCTGGGAGTTACAGTTCATATCATTATAATTCCAGTCAGGAATCTGAGTGTCCATAACAAAACAGCACCTGTTCCTACTGCTCACTGTCCGCCAACATGGGACCTACCAGCGCCTGAGCAAGAAGCTCTCAGTTAACTGTGGATGAGAGGGTGGCCACTGTATTCTCCTTCCATCACGAAAGTTACAACTGTGTCAGGGACAATGAAATTGCCCGGGCACATGTTAATTAGCTTGGGTCAAAATGCCTATCAAAAATTGGTTCTTCCAAACAATTTCTGATAGAAATTTGTTAAGAGAAAACACAGATGGGGATTTTTTTCTCTCTCTTAGAAGGAAACATTGATACTTTGAAAGACAATCAGTTCTAGTTATTAGATCTCTTTACAGAAGGAGCCAAGAAAAAAAAAATTAAGCCTAGAAATATCTGTGCAAGCTCCCAGCCAAGTCAAGGCTGATTGCAGGGAGAGCAGGAACTCTCTTGCCCTGAGAGCCCCACTCTGCACCGGAAGTGGGGGTGCTTTAGCAGAGAGAACCTCCCTGCAACCGGAAGTGGGGGTGCTTACAGAGAGAACAACCATGCAAACCCCATTTGGAGTTCAAGCTTGAATTATCAAACTTCCGCACTTTACATAAATCTGTACTAAAATGCTTCTCCTTTGGAGTGTCTAAATCAAGAAGAAAAAGAGAGAAGCAAGTCTATGACCTTCAAGGAGCCCTGGTGAGAGAGCTCACAGTTATTGCTAAAGGAAGAAAATTTCCTCACCTCCCTTCTCATGTCTCTTTAAAACTCTGTCCTGTATTAACAATCACAAAAATATCACACTGTTTCAGAAAGCTATTGTATTTTGCAACAATTTAATTCTTTTCCGTTTCCTGGTTCTTTCAAAGTTTTCAGTCTACTGGGCATACAATAATAATTGTTATTCTATTCTGTCTAATGATAGAGCCTTCGACTTTTACCAAAGGAGAAGCGGCCTCTTCCCTGCTTTTTATTTCTTTACACAAGTCAGAAGCTCAAAGAAGATAATTACAAACAATTCCTCAAGAATGGTTCAGTTAATGTTAATTTATACAACAAACTAATTCCTGCCAAATGGTAAGAGTCACATGTGGAAGTCCCTTCTCCCACGCACACCGCTCAGCCAGCAGCCATCTGTCTTAGCTTGGGAGAGCTCAGGGACACCCAGAGAAGCCTGGGTGAGGAAGGGTGTGGGCTCCTCGGTTCATCGTTCGCTACCAAAGCACAGGCCTGAAGGACCACACGTGTGCAGGAAATGCAAAGAGAAGAAATATGCAAAGCAAAGGGCATTCGGTGACAGCATGTCAGCTACACTTCTCTCTGCAGGTGCAACCTACCTTCAGCAAGGAAAGGGTGCTTTGCGTGTGGTTTTATATACAAACTACATGCTTTAAACTGTCATTCTAAATTCGTTTATCATTTCACTACGCGAAGACGCAATGAAGATTCTCCTAAAGGTTATCAGTGATTTCTGAATTAAGACATGGTTTAGTCTGTAACTGAAGCAATAAAAGCAATCTCTTTGCATATTATAATGAGAGATATTTGCTACATTATCATTGAAATCATATATGATATATGATTTTCTTTAAAATGGCAAGGTGAATATTGGCATGTAAGCAGAACTGTCTTTCAAATGGAATAAAAGATCTAAATAAGAGTACAAGAATATTAAATTTATTTTTTATAATTTAAAAGAACAATCACAGATGCCTTTCAGTATTCAAAACTCTCAACAGAGACATTACTCCTTGGCAAACATGCTTTAAGTGAAAAATAAAATGAGAAATCTTGTAGTAGTAAAGTAACATTGTATTTTCCCTGACATGTACGGCTCTGGAATTAATAAAAATATAGTTTACATGTAGCATGTTCTCATCTCACTAAAATGAGTCTTTCTCCTTAATGTACATGAGTGTAGACAGCTGATCTAGGGACAGAACTCGAGAGGAGCCTGGAAGTAGTGCCAGTGAGTGGTCATTTCCTCCTCTTGCAGAGATGCCCATCTGGGTATGGAGAGATGTCTGATAAAGGCAGGGAAAGGAGGCGCAACCACACAGTGGGAAGTTGAAATGAAGTGGGCAACTGAACCGGTATTTTCCTTGAATTTCTTCCTTGAGTTTATTTCATCAAAGTTGACACATATTCTGGGCTGAATTAAGCAATCCTTCTGCCTTTGCTCCAATGTGCCAGGATTTCAGTGTGTGTCACCATGCAAACTAAGCTCACCTCCACCCTGTTCCCATGGTGTGTTGTGTGGTGTGTGTGTGTGTGTGTGTGTGTGTGTGTGTGTTTACAATGTAGCATCGAGGATTTAAAGACAGGAAGGAGCTTGTGTAATGAGGCTACTTAACTTGGATCAGCGTGGTCTTCACCATCTAGGTGCAATGGGTACCTTTTACTGATGTCATCATAGGAAGGAAATAACCAAAGTAAGGTTATTATCCACCAGACGAGAATGCAGCTGTTACAGCCTCCTCATGGGGAGGAGTAGCTACCTTTCCACCTTGCTGCCATATGTATGTGGTCAACCTGGGACTCACATCCTTTTGGAAAGGTGACCTCAGTCTCAGAGATGCAGCTGGAGTGTGGCTTTCAATGATGCTTCTGCAAATGACCCGTTTACCTGTGTTCCTCTCAGTCCCAACAAACTCACTGCTTAGCCATTAAGTTCTGACTCGAACAGAACTGTAGCTTTTGACTCCCTCTTTGGTGTGAAAGAAAACGTCTCTACCTATATGAAGAAATAATCTAACAGTAGTATAAAAACTACTAATTGCCATTGTTTTATTTTCAAGTAAAGGAAGATGAAACATCCGCCTATGGTTACGCATAGAATAATAAAGCAAACACCAGCACCCAAGTCTTAGCCCTTGGTATTTGATTCGGGTGACATCTATGAGGATCCCTACCAAGGGCTCCTAGGTGAATGGCCCAGAGTTAGAGCAGAAGAGGCCCGGCCGACTGTCTAATGAAGTCTTTGAATCTAGAGCTGCTGTGTTAGGGAGCACTCGTATTAGGCTGACCATGCAGACATTCCTGCCAGAGGACAGTCAGGTTAGAAGCAAGACCTCAGATGTTTAAGCTTTGAAGACTGTTCTCTTCAACTCCACCAGCCTCATAATACATAAATAAACATGTAAAAAAATGAACATGGCCAAGGATCCGTGACACTTAATAGACACAATGTGACTAATGTGTTATTTAAGCATCACAAAATAGTCTTTATATTTCAAAAATCAAAATAGAAGATGTAAGAACTACTGAAAACCTGTGTGCTAACCATGCTCTAAGGGATCAGAATCTAATAGGGAGGAAAGACAGTCAGCCTTCTTAAGAAAGGACAGAGGGTTAGAAAATTGCTGGTAGGGTTATAATATTAGTTAAATATCTAGGATCAGCGGTTATTAACAGGCTGTAAGTTAAAGGAAAATCACTGCAACTTAACAACTTATCAACAATAACAACAACAAAATCATGGCTGCTGGGGGATGAAATGGAAGTGAAGACTTGTTAGAGCAAGGGTTGTACAAAGGGTAGAAAATGGGAAATAAAGCTAGAGACTTAAGCGAGCTGGATAGAAAGTAAGCACACCAAGCTGTAGCAGACAGAAAGTGAGTTCACCAGGCTAGAGACAGACAGGAAGTGAGCTCACCAGGCTGGGGACAGACAGGAAGTGAGCTCACTAGGCTGGAGATAGACAGGAAGTGAGCTCACTAGGCTGAAGACAGGAAGTTGCGCTCACCAGGCTGGAGACAGACAGGAACTGTACTCATCAGGCTGGAGACAAACAGGAAGCAAATTCACTGAGCTGCGTATGTACTTAGACAGGAAGTAAGCTCATTACAGGTTCAGGTCAACCATCATCACTTTATTAAAGCTCTGGGAGGTAAAATGTATAGGATTGCACAAGTACCACATCCTGTACTAACTGAGGCTGACACTCCAGATTCCTGAGGAAAGCTAAGTAACATGGCTGCCATGTCTTTTAACGTGCCTTCCCCCAGCCTTTTCTCCAGCAGACTACACAAATGCACTACACATTATTGGTGATCAGCATGAGATCTGAGCTTTCCAGAATGAATGTATTATTTGTCTTATCTGTATGTATGTAAGAATAAAGAAGTATTTGTTAAAATTGAAGTTATAATGATAGCATAGACAGCTTCAATTATGACTACATATTTATAGTTTTTTGTTTTTTTTTATTATGGATCAATAAGTTATACAAAGCTATGGTTCATTTAGTCTTTGAATAAGCTCTAGTTTAGGTATTACTTATTGCCATTGCATCAGAGTATGTTTCAGTCTTCCCAACAGATGGCATTAAACAAAAGTTCAATGATAATGAATGCTATCCTCTATATCACAGCGAGTGAAGCAAAAGATGCTTGAATAAAGGAAATAAAGCATCACACCTCTAGATTATTTGCTGATGCATAAAAGAGAAGAACTTTTCTCTTTTTTTCAGCTATAAATTTTCTTCAGGCAGATGGCGAGAAACAGAAATTGAGATGGGTTGGGACCACACTAGGGGAAATCACGTTATGGAGAGATGGGTCCAGTGGATGTTGCAGTCACTTTTGCATAAGCACCTGAAAAGAACCGACTGGAGTAGTTATAGGAGCTATCTCACCTCCAAAGATGGAAACCAAAATGTCTACTTGTGTGTGAATATTAGTCACAGAAGCAATTTGGTCAAACACTGAGTAGGTTGTAGGTATAGGTACTTCGCCTTCCATATAGAGCTTCCTTGCTGCCTCCTTGCTAAACCTTTCCCCAGGATCTGAAATTCTTGGTCTCTTTCCTGGAATTTTACAGTCAGGTTGAGAACAGGGGCTGTGTCTTCCATTTTTATCTCCTCATTAACCCATGCAATAATCAACATATATCAGGACATCAGTGCATATTTGGTGTCAAGATGAAAAGATATGTAAGTGAAAGACCAAAGAGTTAAGATTAAGGCCATAAAGAAAGAGATACTGACTACACATTGTGCTTTACAATACAAACACACATACACACACACACACACACACACACACACACACACACACACACACAGGATGTCAAAAGAATTTTAAAAATGGAAAAAAGTAAAATAACGAGCATAAATGAGAATTCTTGTTCTGTAGACTCGCTTTAGCTAAACTCACTGTAGGCAAAGGTTGCAGAGATTCATCAGGAGGGGGCTGGCAAGATGGCTAAGCAACAGGCTTCCCACAAGCCTAGTGACCTAAGTCCAGCCCCTGGGATCCATATGGTGGAAGGAGGGAATCAACTCCTATAAGTAGTCCTCTGACCTCACATATACATTGTGCTTTTCCTCCACCCTTGTAAAATAAACGTAATAAAAAGAAATTCAGCATGATATAGGTTATCCAAAAAGCTATAGTAACTATTACAGTAGTTATGGTAGTAGTAGTATTGTTTACATATATATGTGTTTATATATGTATATAAAAGCACATAAAGTATATACAAACAAATATATGTAAAACAATAATAATAATGTGGAGATCTGGGTTGTCGAACTCATTTCTCATAAATTTAAGTACTGCTGTAAAATATAGAGAGCAAGGATCAAGGGAAAGACAGCATCTATGGAGCACTGAGTCTTCAACAATATCCAACAGACAACACTTCTCATTACGTAGAATCACAGCAACCTTGCAAAGACACAATGTAGAACCCTCTTTATAATGAAGCAGATTTTTTTTAAACCTGTAAATACATTTATTTGAATATGTTTATTTCATGAAGAAAAGGAGAAAAATCCCAACAGGACAAAACTAAGCACTCTAAGACTTGCCTAACTGTGCGTCTTTCTGTGAAAAAGCTGACCTAAAATGGCACAGTTTTTGTTGTTGTTGTTGTTGTTGTTGTTGTTGTTGTTTTATTTTGATTTGTTTTGTTTTGTTTGACTCGTCACTTGGTCTGTGTATCCCAAACCATTCTGACGAACTATAAGGAGCTTAGACAAGGACAAGTGGTGACGCCATGTTCAGTGCCAGTGCAGAGCAAGAACGGAGAAGGCCAAAGTCAAGCAAGGGCACACATGGCCATATCCCACCATTGCTCCTTTGAAGTGGGTGCTTCTTTTTCTCCCTGCGACTTGACTAACTACCACGTTGACGCCGAGAACTGACCTCATCTGTTTATACTTCTCTCATGTCCCAGCATGCAGCCCAGCATGCCCAGCTCCCCAGTTAGATGCATCTCTCTGCTGAGATGTGGTACCTTGACATGCTGAGGAAACAAGACGCATACTCTGAAAACACGGCACCGAACAGAAATCTACCTAAAGAAGTCACAACTCCGAAAGGAAAAAGTAAGCATTTTGATCACTGCCAGGTTGTTTTGCTTTCAACTCTTCCCCATAGTTAAGGATGAATAAAACTATATCTGAGGGCTGGGGACTATAGTATAGTATAAAGTACATACCTCCCGCACATGATGGCAAAAACAAAATCTCTTGGGTAAATCTTTATAGCACAGCTTAACTTCTCAAGGAAAGAATGTTGACAGGGCTTTAATTCCTCTGCACTACCCATCCCTGCTTACCCACAGCCAAACATTAGACAGAACTTGGGGAGTCCTGTGGAAGAGTTGGGGGAATGGTGGGGGGAGCCAGCGGGGTCAAGGACTCCACAAGGAGACCTACAGAGACTGAACCACCAACCAAAGTGCATGCATGGACTGGTCCTAGCCCCTGCACAAATGTAGCAGATGCACAGCTGTGTCTTCATGTGGACATCCCCCCAATACCTGGACTGGGGGCCCTCGCTGACACTGTTCCATGCCTCTGAATCCTGTTTCCCTAACGGGGCTGCCATGCCTAGCCTCAGTGGGAGAGAATGCTCCTAGTCCTACAGGAACTAACTTTACTAGGGGGGGTTGCTATCCACAGGGGACCTCCCCCTTCTCTGAGGAGAAGGAATAGGAAGAATGCGGGGTAAAGGGCGTACAAGGGGGGACTGGGAGAAGAGAAAAGGGGCTGCAATCAGGATGTAAAGTCAATAAATAAATACATTAAAAAAAATAAAGCACTAAATACCAACATAAGAGCATGCTCCTGCAACAGTAAATTGGTATCCAATACTGGCACTTTCCCAGCTACAGACTTCTTCCACAATTCCATCTTGCATGAAGTTCTACCCTGATACCCTGTTAATGTGTGGAAGAAAACTAAAACGCATGTGACATCAGGGCTCAGCATCTCAGCAGTGCTTGCATGCCTCCACCAACAACTAATGCTACTTTGACTGAGATAGAAAAACATCTTTTGTGTATTATCTTAATCACTTCTGATGACAAAGTTGTCATGTGTTACTTTGCAGTCCTGCCTTTTTAACTGTCCATTTCAAACCGAGAAGGATGACAGAGTCGACTGCTCTGATAACGCCCTGCATTTGTTGTCCTGGTGGCGGGACAGTCTCAGAGAAAGCTTTTACACAGAAGCGGCACCAAGGAGAAAGCCACACAAGGCAAGCTTCTCCACAAAGACAGAACAGAGGGAGAGAGTTCAAGAAAAGGCTCTTCACCCTTCCACAGAACTGTCAGACAACTTTTATTGACCAAGAATAGCACAGTAAACACACCAAACAAAGGAAATAATCAAAGATGTATTTACTTGTTCGGGGCCTTGATTTTTCTTTCTATTCCGTACACACCCACTTTCTATTCCGTACACACCCACACGGAAGAGCCTGCATTGTGTGGCTCAGTAAGCAGAGGAGCCAGAGTGAGGAGGGGAGTGGTGAGGAGCCTGTCAGGTACCAGACTGCTGTCAGTTGCTCGGCACCATAGAGACAGCTCTGCACACTAGCCACACACCCACGTGTGACACGGGATATGGGGTTGTGGCTACATGCATCCTGACATGTCACAACTCTATGGGAGAAAGCAGGGGGAAGTGAAAAAGCAGTTGTCATGGTGTTTCTTGGTCTTTAATTATGTGACCTTTTGTATTTGCCACAGAAGAAATGAATTGCCTTTCAGAGTAATCTTAGCAAATGGTTAGTGGTTATCTGCAAATTTACTATATCCCCAAACTGTTTAACGTGGAGCTGTTTATTGCACTGTTTTTCAAATGGTCCCAAATGCTGACTTCATAGTTGTTTCCCACACATATGCACATGCGTAATGTTAAAGTCAGATTTTAAGTTTTGCATATATTACCTAAACATAAAACATCCTCAATATACATAAATTGAGACTAAAATACACAAATTGAGAAATTATTGTAGTCTATTTTCTCTCATTTTGGACACTAGATCCACAATGAAGAAGATGGCTGTGTCCTATGTGGGCCTTTCTCAGTGTTCCCAGCCTAAAACTACACATGAGGTTTCTTCTGAGTGACTTGTGCTGCTCCTCACCACGGATATGAAAAAAAGTCTAACACCAACGAAAATAGGTGTGGCCTAGAGATGTCAGCCTGGACCCACATCCCTCAGCATCTATACTGCTGCCATTATTGTCTCTGATTTGGGAAAGAATTAAGTAAAGAAGCCAGGTGAATAAGATGCCTTTCAAACTCAAGACCAACAGGGAGAACCTGCATAGTAACATTTCAACAAGACTTTTTTTTCGGCTTCTAAAGTCTGTGGTCTAGACTCAGGAGTGCAGGGCACAAGCTGGTCTCCAGCCACAGCAGTGACACGGGCCATCTCAATCAAAGCAAAGTGTCTAGGTCAGGTGCTCCTTCTGTTTGGCCCCAGCCTCTCCACCCCCTCATGTTGCTGGCCATATTTCTCCTTAACATCAAGGGCAGTGCACAAGGTGCTTAGGGGAGTCCTTGAGGTCTCAGGACTCTGGGAGCAGGTGTTGGAGGCAATCCTGAGTGGCCCTCTCTGCTATCTCCAGGGCTGTCCGTGCCTTCTTCGCGAGCAAGTCCTATTAGAAAAAAAGACGGAGCATCCACTAGAACAAAGCTAAGCAGGCCTATTTAATTAGGGCAAATGCTTGATAACCACTTCTCCACGTTAAACACACAGCCACATGGGCCTGGGAGGTCTGATTAATTTTAATATGCATGGTTGTGACAAGTGCCTCGGGGGGTAAGGGGGTGAAAAACACACATGGGCACGCAAACACACTAACTCCTCAGCCAGGCTGGAGAGAGCTTCAGAGAGATGCTTGTGGGCTGCCCAGATTATAATGTCACTGTTCAGCTGGGGCTGGGACCTTCCTTGTGAGGGAAGGCAGGCCTCAGAAACAGGTGGCTGGCTCTTCACTCTTAAATAAATGATATCCCCCAAAAGCCGTGCTATGTAATCAGCGAGAAGGGCTGCTGTGTTTCCCCTTGCGATTATTTATAAATATGCAGCCGGGGTCAGCAGGTCTCCTTCTGAGAGATCTGGGCATTGGATCTGAAGGGCTAGGATGGACAGATTTAGTGTAGGACGGAGGAAAAATAAGTATCCTGTGTACCTAAAAAAGAGAATTATCTGAGTGAAAATTGCTGGCCCTGGCCTATGCTGTCCCCTCAGTAGTGACACACATGTTTAAACAGGAATCAACATTCTACAATCAAAGCCCTTGCCATTTTATATTAAGACATAAATATCCAACTTAAAACACAATACTAGCTTGACCATGCGTAGAGGGATATGGAAGAGTAAGGACACACATTCTATCAGACAAAATGCAAGTCCTAATTGACCATAAGGATAGAAGCCATGTCACTCAAGTGGTTTTCTGCACCCACAACCCCAGATTCCAGCTCAAGACCCTACCACGTAAAGAGGAGGCCCATGAACAATCCCGGACGGAACATTCATGATCCAAACCTGAATGTCTTTAGTGAAAATACAAATAAATGTTCTATAACACGTAATGACCTCAAACAGATAGGGCTAAACTGCCACCAGGGAAAGCACTTGAGAAAGTGGGGGAGTGAACAAGACTCACATCGAGGCATCAAACACGGCTGTCTGCTACAGTGCAAACACTCCTTCCTGCAAATACAGACTCTTCAGCACGTGAGGGTATCGTCTTGTCTCAACCTTTGAAAAATAAGCTCTCTTCTTTATCAGCATTTTATAAGAGTTGATTTCCGTGTAGGGGTGCCTTTGAGAAGGGGCGCCCCTGGGTTAGAATCCAGTTTACTCAACAAGGAGAGAGACATTTCCGAGTGACAGACGGCACGGTTGAACACAGAGACGCAGTGCGCGAGGACAGCAGCTGGAGTGTGAGGAACAAAACTTTAAAGAGATCCATTGAAAAGTCCCCTTGTCTGTCCTTCATGGGAACAACACTCACAAAGCCTCTTCTGGATGTACTTTGTCAAAGGGGCAGTGAGCAAGGAGACAAATGCACCTCAACGCTCCGCCAATTAAAGCATCTTTAGGCTTCCTCCTGACGTTCTCGCTTTTTCTCTTTCCCACCTCATCAAATGCAGTGCTAAGAACATGAGTCAGTTTCAGCGTGCCTGTTGTCTGCGCAGGGAGGGGGGCACTGGGGAGTCTGTGATTTTGAGATTACACACCTTTATTGTTTTCCCCATGACAGCCCTAATTAGGAAGCTGCCGGATTAAAGGTGATTCTGAGTCTTTGCCTCAACTTCTCCATTAACACAAGGAGGCTTGATTTCATTTCTAAAGAGAAGCTGCACAGCAGACACATGAGTGCTGAGACGAGGTACTGTTAATTACTCTGCACGAATGTTGCGCATCCAATGCCTCTGGCCATGGTCACGGGGCCAAATACCGCACACTCGGGTCTAGCTTTAGGAAGGATTGCATTTGACAGGGACCACACCACTGACAAAACTCAGTGGTGTGTAATGCCTACATCAGCAGCTCTAAATGCAACGGTAATCTGGAGGAAGAAGCTTCACGTAGATTTGAGCATGCAAAGTTGTATACACCAATGCATTTATGACGAGGATTAAAAGGACATTGAACTGACAAATATTTTTTCTGATAAATTCCACGAATTCTATAAATGGTGCCATCAAGTACAGTGGATTGGGTTCATGGCAGGTACAAATACCTTTAAAATACAGTAAAATCTATAGATTTCCAAGTTTTGAGAGAGGCCAGTGTGACAACCCTCTGTACATCCATTCCGTTAAAAAACCAACAACAATGAGACGAATGTAGGGTCTGATTCAATCCTGGGAGTGGGGAATTTTGTTGCCATCTCACCACAGACCTGTGCCTCATGGAAACAGAGCGAAGGTAAGAGTGCCAGTGTCCACTCTCCCAGAGTGCCAGTGTCCACTCCCCCAGAGTGCCAGTGTCCACTCCCAATGCTCTGTGGGGGGTTCTCAGGGCAGTGGCTGGACCCCAGCTGAGCTCTGCCATGAGCGAGAGTTTTCCAAGAGCAGTGTCTGATCTCAGTGGTTCTCACAAGGAGGAACTGTCTGTGAGTGCTATGCAGAAGCTGATGGAACCGCTTTCCCTAAAGTAACAGGGCAGGACTGTGGGAAAATGCCGTGTTCCTGAAGCCCTGTGAAGTTAGCAGCAAAGGTTTTCTGAGGGATCAGAGGGAATATTTTGATTGTGTACATCAGTGCCACAAATAAAAAAAGTCACAATTGACATGGTCTCACACACAGTGAGCATGCTCAGTAAGGCAGAACAATCCCAGAGACATGGGAGTCTCAGTCCAGGAGGAAGAATATGGAGATGGACACTAAATAAAAAGGGCATAAGTCAACCTGAGAAACACACATGTAAGCACACATGTACCCACATGCACACCTAGACTCAGGCATGCTCCTGCACACAGAAAGGGTGTGAAGGAAAAATAATCAAAGAAGAGACCGGCCAATATAAGAGAATGGTAAAATTTTAGACCACTATGAATCTTTGGGTCTTAATATTAATTTTTAGCACATCATCCCCTTTCAGTGGGAATAAAAGAAACACCCAAATGGGACGTTATACTGCTCTCCTACTTTTGTCCAGGTCACAATCCATGACTTAGCCATTATTAATTTGAAGAAATTGTCTTTCTCATTGTGAAGTCATATAAGAAACATGCTAACCACATATTTATTTGGGCAAACATAATAAATAAATAGGAAAGCCATGGCCTGTTTATGGGTTTGTTGGCCTCTCATTTGCTGTTGATATTATTGCTATTAGGTGTCCCAACTTTCTCCTCCAAGGGATCCTGGGAAAGGAACACTGTAAACCACGTTGCCAGTGTACCTGAGGAGTGAGATTCCTTAATGAGGCAAGATGTGACAGTGTTGATAACTGGTGCTTTCCCAAGCAGCTACAATTTACAAAGTACAGCGTCGCCATTACCTCATCTGCTCTCCTCAGTCACCTTAAGAAAGTGCAGTCAGCACTGCAATGAAGGGCAGACTGTACATTAGCACAGTCATGGTGACAAATGAACCCAGGTGAATACATTTCCCCAGAAGAATGACAATGCAGATGCTTAGTTTCCAGTAAACCTTATTTAAGATGAAACTTTCATTCTATACAGAGAGTTTCAGGATTCAAGAGTGAAAAATAGATAAGATTGCATCGTAGAATATTACTAAAGGTTTGTAAAGTATCACCCTAAATAAACTAGACAACACACACACACACACACACACACATAAGAGCATGCATACACGCATGAACACAACTATGCTCTTGGTTAAAAAACACGAGGAATCATTTGGTTAGCATGTAATGATCACACACTGATGTGAAGACAGGAGACACAGAAGCTACACAAACAAGCAACTGATGAAGATGTGGAAAGAGCAGGGCTTGTGGGACAGCTTTGTGGGGAGCAGTGACCTAGGCTCAGTGTCAAGGAAGCCAGCACTAACAGGAGCTCAGAAGCCTAACGGTCAGGACCAGTGCCTGAGGCAGCGTCAGATGTCTACGTGAATTCGGTGGCAACACTCTGCCACACTCACAAAACACACACACACACACACACACACACATACACACACACACGGCTTTCTTTTTTAAGCAAAGTACTATTAAAGCAAATTGGTGAGAGAACAGGATGCTCCTTAGACAGAATGTGCAATGAGGAGGATGGACGAGATTTGCACCAGGAAGTACAGGGTGCGGTGGGACAAAATGTGTTCATGTGTTCATTGTCAAGGAGCATGAGAAGTGTGTGTGTGTGTGTGTGTGTGTGTGTGTGTGCATGCGTGAGTGCATGTGTGTGCACACGTGTGTGTATGTGTTTGTACATGTGTGCGCTCGTGCATGTGTGCATGTGTGTGTGTATGTGCATGCGTGTGTGCATGAGAGAGAGTGTGTGTGTGTGCGTGTGCGCGCGCAGCGCGCGTACACAGGGAGGGCACAGTGAGATTGTGATGTGTATGTGGGGGTCAGAGGACAGCATGGATGAGCTGGTTGTCTCCTCCCACCATTTGGGCCCCAGGGATGGCCTCAGGTGGTCAGGTGGTCAGGCTTAGCGCGCCTTCACCAGCTGAGCCATCAGCCATTCAAACTGCAGAACTCAGTGAGAAGACGAGAAAGACCTTGCCTAGCTCTAACAGGAGGCCACACGCTTTAGAAGACCTACGTCGGGAATCACACCACAGCACTAAGATCAAGTGTAGTTTTCCCCAAACACTTTGAAAATTTTGTATCATAATCTAAACTTTAGTGAGAATAATATTGGAGTAAAAATAAATAAATGGCCCCAAATGCAGTGTTACATTGAAACAAGAGTAAAATTAAAGGTAGCTCTAACTCATATCAACTTCCTGTGAGGCCCAGGCCCATCCCTAATTCTCTAACTTCCTGTGAGACCCAGGCCAGCTCTAACTACTGCTTCCTGAGAGACCTATGCAAATTCTATGGCAAGGAGAATTAACGTTAACATGTCTGCTTTGCCGCCCCATCTGCAGTTTTATTATTCCACAATTGTTTTGCTCACAGACATTTTTTCTACAATGATTTTATTAAAATCTAAGGTGTTTTGATTTCTCTTCTTTTTTTAATGGCAATTTAAAGTTGGACAGCATACAAAGGGTAAGTCTGCCCCTAAACACTTTCTCAAAGTCTCATCACTTAAGGAATGACATTTTACTGAGAAATTATTGATTATTACTTCATTTTTAGTATTTCAGAGGAATATGGAGATATGTGTGCTAAAGTATAGAAGTAAATAAACTACCATGAAAAATTAGTACGCTGTATGCAAAGCTATGAATTCTAGACCAAGTGCAATACCACCTTGGAGAACAACCCTAACACATCTTTAATTATCAGGTTTCTCGTCTGAAAATGGAGAGATAAGGAATGTATTTACTGAGGTTGTGAGTGTGTGTGTGTGTGTGTGTGTGTGTGTGTGTGTGTGTTCCTTCCTGATTCTGCCAATGCTATGTGCATAGCTCATGTATGGAGGGTAGGCAAAACACTTCAAATGAATTTCATTTTAAGTCACATGTGACAGCTTGTCATATGTTAGATTATACACTTTATATAATATAATTGTAATTGTATAGATTTCTCCAGTATACCATTGTACCCAATGTCTGGATGAGGAGGCACGTGTTACCTGTCACAGTAGTAAATGTCATGTCTGTCTTCAATTCCCTTGCCTAAGAAAGGATGGTTGAGCCTACAGACTTATTACTAAACATAACAACTGCAAAAAAAAAAAAAAAAAAAAGGTTGATATATATTATGTGGGTTTCTTAACGAATTCACCAGCACACATCAGCATGGGCAGAAAGATGGCTCAGTGGGTAAGGGCACCTGCTGCCAAGCCCTGGACCTGAGTCCAATCCCTGGAACCTGCACTATTGAAGAAAAGAGCTAAGGCCTGCAAATTGTTCTGCTTTCCATACACACTCAGACTTGTGCATGCATGCATATGCATTGCACGCACACATGCACATACACACATATGCATTAAATAAATAGGTAGATAAGTAGATAGATACATAGATGATAGATAGATAGATAGATAGATAGATAGATAGATAGATAGATATTTAAAAGGATGGACATTAAGAATCTACATGACCAAATCCCTTTTTACAATGGCAACCCAAAATTCTGAAAAACTAAAAGCACAAGCAGGAAAGCGATATTTTTTATCATCTTAAAATATCTTTTAAAATATTTTAATTTGTTACGTGGAAGAGGCACAGGCTAGCAAGAGTAAAAGAGAGCTGATGTTTCTGCCACCTGTGTGCACCTCTGATCCCTGACTGCCAGTCTCACCTTCCTGGCCTCCCTTTTAAGGGCCTAGCCTCCTCTCCTGGCTTCCGGGTCCCTGTTGGCTTGCTGTTGGCAGTGTGAGGCTGGAGATCACATGGTCTTTCTAATGAGATCTGCTGCCCCACCCCCAGTCCATGAGAGGAAGCCAAGATGTGAACACGGCCTCTCATAATGATTTCACTGGGCTTAATGAAATTTTCATCACAACCTGCTGCTCATTTAAATGGCCTTTGAAGAACAAGGGACAAATATCTGGAGGAGAGAAAAGCTCCGGTCTGCGGCATCCATTTGTGCACTTAGCCCCACACCCTCTCTGCTCCCTCCCCGTGCCCCTCCACGGCATCTCTCTCCAAAGGGCTGTAACAGGGGCTTGTAGTTTCCCCATCACATTTTTGCATTTTCCCCTCAGACTGATACTGAACATTTTATCTTTTTGACGATGCTAGGTAAGGAGAGAGCCTCAGCTCAAGTGTGTCAAGTGTGTGTGCTCCGCATGCCATCGCGATCCCTCGCGCACGAATGGGAGGCAGGTTTGAGTGGCCGGTCTTAGTCACGTCCAACATCCTTCGATCAGTGATGTATCGAAGGCCGACAGAGCTTTGAGTTGCTCCGAGACTACAATCTCCTAAATTATAACTATGCATATGCCTTTTCTCTTTGTAATTTATGCTATTTCTTCCTGAATAAGAACGTGGCTTTACTCAGATGTAGATAAATCTATAAGTTGTTCCATTTACTCAGAGGTAGACTGCTTCTTCACAGGTCTATAAGTTGTTCCAGTCACTAGATAGATATTCTTGAATGAGACATGGAGGCTCATGCCTGTAACCCAGCACTCAGGAAACAGAGGCAGGAGGAGCATTAAGAATTTGAGGCTGTCCTGGGCTGCATACTGAGTCCTAGACAAACATAGGCTGCTGTATAAGACCAAGACCATGTCTAAAAACAACACACTAAATATTTCTAAAATGAGTATACATTGTTACCAGGGCAAATTATCAGTAAGCGTAGGGTTACAGTCTTGATTGTTCAGGGCAAGCTATGGGTAACTTGCATATGTGGGTGTAAAGGCTTTTTCATGCTCTGTCATACAGAGATTGTTTCTGGAACTCAAGAGGGGAGGTGAAGGAGTCTATGTGCATGTATGTCTGTATGTGTCTCTATGTATGTGCGTGTGTATATAAGTGTGGCACATTTGGGAGTATGACGTATAGACAGGTTTGTATGCCTATGTATGCACAGAGGCCAAAAGAAGCCATTATCAGACTATCATCCTAGGCTGGTGTCTGTCCCCTACAGCATGTACATGGGTTTACAGGCACACAAGTGACCATACCTGACTTGTGGGAAGTGAGGACTTCCATGCAGTAGGTTCTCATGTTTGCACCCCAAATGCTCTTTCCAACTATGCCAAAGTCAGACTTTTCAATTCCTGCCTTGCTCGATGTACATTCCCATAACCTTATTCTATTAAAAAGTACATCTTACTTGAGCATTTACGTATTTTAAGAGAAGAAGTGCATTACTGATGGAGACACCGTAAGACGGGCTCTAAGAGCCATATACAATAATGTGTTTCCTTGTGCTGATCCTCCCTGCTATGACCATCCATCCTTACTGCTCCGCCCAAGTAACTGCTACTGGGAATTGAGTTTCTCCTGTAATTCTCAGTGCTTCTCTGGATCTTTTGTCAAGTACTTGTGGGTACCACCCACTGCTGTCTTTCCCACTGAGATTCATTGGGTTAAGCCTGCCATCTACTTCCAAGTGAAGAGCTTATGCATCTACTACTAGTCAACCCAATACAGTGGAGGAAAGACAATGTCATAAACAGAGTTTCCTTTAATAAAATCATCTAAGGACAACTCCCAAAATCTCTATAGAACAGAATATACAGAACAAACCAGTCACCTCTTAGTCCTTATCCCTACATTCAGAATATATCAAAAGCTGTGATTTTAAATTAACACATGAGAGGAAACCCTTTCCAACTCCATTTATGAAGTCAGCATGGAAATCAGAGATGTACATTATTCAAAATAAAAATATGAGCCAATGGACCTCATGGTCCTAGATTTAGACATCTTCAACAAAGTCTGAGCAAGTCAAATCCCAAAAGAGATCAGAAGAACTGTAAGTGGGGCCTAGTGGGGTTATCGAAAGTTTGCTAAGTGCTTTAATGTCTGAAAATCTCCTTGGGAATTTAAAGATCAGTGATTGTGTGTATTATATTAATAGGTAAAAATCTAAATCCCTGGGAAACCAGGGCAAGGAGGAAAGTAACTCCCGAAGCATCACCTATGAAATCCTACAGCAAACGTCCCCCATCATGGTGGGCCGAGAAGCCTGCCTCAAGAACACAGCAATGGTCTCATTTCTGCTCTTCCCACTCTTAGTCAATAACCTACTAGAAGTCTTAACACATAAGAAGAAAGAAAATACTAATATCTCTCCTGGGAGAGAAAATAAATGCAACTGTGAGTCTGTGAATGGAAGGCTTGTCCATGCAGACAATCTCAGAGTGAATAAAACTTCTAGAAAATTAAATCTAAGGCCATGGATTCCAAGGACAGCATACAGAAATTTTAAATTTTATCAGCCAACAGTTAAAAATTGAAATTAATAACAGTGTGATCCTTATTTACCTTTTCATTTCATATTGAAAGGTAATAAATAAGCATAATGCAGTAAAATGCTCCTGTTATGTATACGGAAACTGTGTAAGAGCCAAGATTTCAGTAAATGAGAAAAAAATTTCATTTGTGGATGAGAACAGTCATGCCTCCTTTATAATGTGGTCTACAGGCACAGTGCACTCTCAGACAAGTCAACACAAACCTTTGGATATATACAACCTGGCTTTCTAGTCTGTGGAGAAAGACAATGGGTTCAAGCTGACCCACAGCACCCTAAGGAAAAGGAGGAAGAAGAACACTCCCAAATTCTGACTTCTTGTCAAGTAAGCTATGGTCTTTAAGATAGCACAGTATCAGGAAAAGCAAGTCTAATAATCTGATGGAACAGGGCACAGAGGAAAGAAAGAAACACACATTAGAAATGCTGTCACCTTTGCAAGGGAGCAAAGGATTCATTGGAAAAGGATCATCTTTCAGAAAATGGTGCTGGAACAACTAGACATGCTATGACAGTAAAGAATTAAAGGTTCCAGACAAAGAACCCAACCTTTAAAAAAATAATTCGAAAGGCTTTCCTCCAGATCTAAAGTACACAGTACAAAGTTATAAAGTTGTAGGAGGTCATAGAAGAAAAATATCTAGATTCTCCATGACTAACTACACAAATCAAAGGTACAATCCATGAATATAGGGACAACTTGAAAGCCATTAAAATTAAAATTTGTTTTGCAGAAGAAAATACTGACAATGAAAGTACCAATCACAGATGAGGAAAAATGGTTGTCAAATACATTTCTGATTCAAAACCAGAATCCAAAAATATATAAGATCTCTCAAAATTAATCCATATCAAAATGACTCAATAATTGTACAAAAGCACTAAACATACACGTCTCCAAAGACACAATGTTGTAAAATAAATGTTTGGAGAGATCTAAACACTGACGGCCATCGGGGAACTGCAAGGCAAACCAAAAACGAGATAGGAATGCACAGCTATTTGAGTGAATAAAACCCCAAATACAACCCAAAGGCTGAGATGGATGAAAACAGCACAGACCTCCCTTTAGTGATGGCAGGAAAACAATGTAAACACCTTGCAGATAGGTTGGCAGTTTCTTAAAAAGCCAAGCAATACCTTCCCATACACTCAGCCCTGGTGCTCCTGGGGACTTGAAAATGTATTGGCTACACACACTATAAGTCAGACATGGCGTGTAGCCAACTATGTCTTCTCACCACTATGTTTGTTGGTTTGCTCACTTGGAAGTCACAGCTGAGGATGAGGGAGCCTTGCTCTTGTGTGCTGTGTGGCTTCTGAGCCCCAGGCTCAACCAGGGTTAAATTGGAGCACGTTAACATCTGGGTGTAGCCTTAGACAGATTAGCGAGTTTTTTGTTTCCTTTTTCTTGGTTTGTTTTAAAGATAAACCCTTATATATAGGTATATCAAGTTCAGGCTGCTACCCATAAGTATGAAAAAGTTTTAAAGTTAGAACCCAAAACCAAAGAATTCTAAAAGTACAAAAAAGGCCTAAGTGGGCTACTTCTAAATAACTCTAATCACATTTTTATGGACTGTAGAAGGAGTGGGCCTAAGATCGAGGTGAGGATAAGATATATTGATGCATCAGGTTTACAAAATGTAACACAAGTCTAAAACAGTCCTTGAGGGGGAAATTTTTTACTAGAGATGTACAATGCAGGCTGCAGATACGTGACAAGTACGTGGATCTTCTGGGCGATGCTGTGGCATTCTATTCTTGATTCTTTAAGGTTCACTCAAGTATAACTTACTCGTGTTTAAAAATAAGGTTCACATTGCAACATGAATTTATGATTTGAAAAAAAAAACCCTTAGTATCTGTGATATAGGCAGAAAGAGAAAGGAAGAGAAAGAAAAAGATAAAAGACAGAAACACAGAAAGAACCTTCGTAGCTCTAGGTTTCTATTTTGTTCAGTTTAAGAATCTAAACCAAACATCAAAACTACGTAAACCGGGAAGGCCACAGCAGAGTTTCCTTCCCCAGTCTTTACCTTCTGGCTCATTCTTGATCAGCTCTTCCATCTTCCTCTGCTTTAAGGTGTCCACCACATCCGCCAGGCTGCCCTTGCGCCGCTCAGGTGTCCCCAGGGCCGTGCTGGACACGGACTCGCCACTCTGTCGCCCACCTTCTTCTGCCTTCTGAGGTGAGGTAGATGAGTTGTACGGGGCTAATGAAGACATCACTTTATTGCCATCAACTTCCTGGAGGAGAAAGCAAAGACGGGGTGGGCAGTTTAAAATTCAGTCAGATTTCGTTGGGGGGGAGAAGGAAGGCCGTAGCTTATTCTGTAGACATAAAAATGTGGCATGTCACTCAGTGAGAGCAAGGAGCAAAGAAAAAAATATATATATATATACTGTCTTAACTTTGCAAGCCAACTCAAGAATGAGACACTGACCACTTTACAGGCAAAGACAAAATAGGAGGTCCCTTGCCACAAAGGGAGGCAGCAGGTTTTTAAATGCAACGTTTAAATGTTGTCATAGTGTAGGCCTTCCGTCCTGGCTGTTGTTTAAAGGTCTCAGATGTTTGTATGAATATTAGGTGGAGCCGTCAACTGCCTTTAGCTGCCTGGTGACGTTGGAATTTTTAAGCAGATCATATATGCGTGTACCTTGCCTGGTGACGCTGGAATGTTTAAGCACATCATATATGCGTGCACTTTGCTTTCCTCTTCAGTAGGTATCTCCGCTTCATGGCTTCCTAAATGAAACTGGGTCTCTCTTGGTGCCCCAGCCCCTCTTAAGCTTTGCAAAAGCCTCACCACGCAGGAGACTTGTACAGTGGGCAGGAACATTGTGAGGAGACTGCTTCTGTTTCTGTGGAAGCTTTCCTGACTGGCTGGCTTGCTACTTGAAGCCTAATTTCTGCCCTTCCCCACATCTCACTGTAGCATCAAGCGCCTTTTTACGTGGTCCCCTCAATTTTGCTTCTTTGTGATCATCTGCCTGTGAGTGACTCCATTCTTCATTCTAAAACTTTGTAGTTTTGTACTCTCTTATCTTTCCTCTCCCAAATTTCAACCACACATTTGTGGCATCTGTGACATGCAGGGTGTATTTCATGTCACAGATAGTTCAGGCATCTTAAAGACGCATGAATCTGGCATGATAAACAATTTTCTTACTTGAAGGTTTTCTGGGGCCATCACTTATGTCTCTAGTCCTTTAAGTTTCCACAAAGCAAACTGTGTCCTCGGAGCTCTGTGAGTTTCACTCTGATATTTTTCGCATTTGTATGGCATGGAAGATCTTCTTTAAAAGATGCTCCAGTGCGAGCAAGTGGGATATATAAAATAACACACTATGCTTGTTGATGCCTTCATCATCTGATATCAGGCTCCAGAAATGAAACAAATAGCATTGATGTCTCAGAATCTTAAAAACTCAGGCTAATATTGGCTCTTTTAAAGTATACTGAGTTACTTAGCTAAAATCTTGTCATCTCAGTCCTTGAAGTAGTTATCAACATAGTCATTAATGTTACTATGATTTTGGATTAACAGATGTTAGTGGGTACAGGGACATTAACTGTAGAAATGTCAGTTTGTGGGATGGGCTGTTGAGAAAACAATAGAAGAAAAGGAAGAGGAAGAGGGGAGGAGGACAAGGGAACGTGAGCTAAAGAAACCTAAATTACAATTTCTAAGCCCCAAATAGATTAATCCCAAGTGACTTCACTCATTCTGTATCATTACGGGATATGCCTCCGACGTGCTGGGTGAGTGTTCTGGACACACAATGTGTTTCTAATGCTATTGGATTTTGCATACAACTTACATTACTTAGACATTACAAGCCCTTGGAGGGAAATTGTATGCCCACTTTTGACTCTTTATTTAAAGCTATACCCAAACGTACACACACAGAGAAACAGCACCCAGGCTCAGCTCACTCGGAGTACTGAATACTTCACTCTGTGAGCTCCTAAGAGTGTTTCTCGTGAATGGCCCACAGTGTGCATCATCCACAAACACAGAATGCAGCAAGAAGCATCTATATTCATTGTATATCAAAGAAGATTTTTCATCTCATTTCTACC
>NW_026131487.1:0-154946 GCF_903995435.1 Acomys russatus | reverse complement strand
CCCAGGTTAGATCAAGCACACAGACACACGAGGCAGCCTCAGCGAGGCTTTAAAATTTTTTTCTAATTAAAAAAAATAAATTAAGCTGCAATGAGACCACAGGCAGCAAGGCACAGCAGGAACCTGTCCCTTGGTGGCTTATTCCACCAAAAAGAAATTTTTAGGTGTGTGTTTCGGGTGATTTTTAACACACAGACGAGGCCCAGGCCTGGCAGCCGGCGGGAAGACGCTGGGAGAAAGCCAGAGTTTGGCGTTAAATTTTTTCTTTAAGCACTACTAAATAAATTAGGATGAAATCAGACCCTGTGAAGCAACACACAGCAGAAAATTGACCCAGAATCACTGATTTTACAGTGAAAAAATTTTTAATCGAGGCCCCAGGTTAGATCGAGCACACAGACACACGGAGGCAACCTCAGCGAGGCTTTAAAAATTTTTTTCTAATTAAAACAAATAAATTAAGCTGCAATGAGACCCCGGGCAGCAAGGCACAGCAGTGCCCTGCCATTTGGTGGCTTATTCCAACAAAAAGAAAATTTTAGGAGTGTGTTTCGGGTGATTTTTAACAGGCAGACAGCCAAGGCCCAGGCCTGGCAGCCGGCGGGAAGACACTGGGAGAAAGCCAGAGTTTGGCGTTAAATTATTTCTTTAATTATTACGAATTAAATTAGGATGAAAGCAGACCCTGTGAAGCAACACAGCAGAAAATTGACCCAGAATCACTGATTTTACAGTGAAAAAATTTTTAATCGAGGCCCCAGGTTAGATAGAGCCCAGAGACATACGGAGGCAGCCGCCGTGAGGCTTTAAAAATTTTTTTCTAATTAAAAAAAAATAAATTAAGCTGCAATGAGACCCCGGGCAGCAAGGCACAGCAGGGACCTGCCATTTGGTGGCTTATTCCAGCAAAAAGAAAATTTTAGGCGTGTGTTTCGGGTGATTTTTAACAAGCAGACGAGGCCCAGGCCTGGCAGCCGGCGGGAAGACGCTGGGAGAAAGCCAGAGTTTGGCGTTAAATTTTCTCTTTAATTATTACAAATTATATTAGGTGACATCAGAACCCGTGAAGCAAAACACAGCCTGAACGTGACACGCGGCTGCTCATTTCACCCGAGGAAAAAAACTTTATGCCCAGGCCCCGGTTACAGTCACACCCCAGGCGCCCTTGTGGTCGAGGCACAGAGAACAGTGGAATCGCTCCCCGCGACGGGGAACCGAGAGTCCCGACCCGGGCGGGTCCTGTCTCCACGCCGGGGACCCTCACCCCGTGGGACGGCGGCGGGGGGGTCACCCCGAGAGTCAGACACCCCAACAGTGACGGCGGAACTCAGGGTCTCTGCCCGGGGCGTTTCCCCACGGAGGGACCGGGGACCATGCACAGCGACGGACCTAAGGGGGCGGGGCCCGAGTGCAATCCGGGGAGGCGGGTCCGGCGGGAGGCGGGAGCCACCCAGCGGGACGGATCCGGTCTCCCTGGCCGGGGCCCTGGTTCCCTGGCCGGGCTCGGGAGGCCGGATCGCTGCCCTTAGCCCGCGCCTGGAAGTCCCGGTGCAGTTCCGCCTTTTGGCCACGAGATGTCACCACAGGATAAGAAATGAAAAACCCCCACCCGACACTGACAGCCAGCGCCAAGGCTGTCGATGTCGATCCCGGCTCACGAGCCACAGCGGGATTTTTAAAAAATTATTTTAATAAAACGGGAAGGAATTAAGCCCCGGGAAGCGAGATACGGCAAGCACGTGCCCTGCCCTGGCTTCTTTCATAAATAAGAAATTTTTTCGGTCTACGTCTCATGAGATTTTTTAACAGAAAGTCACACATGGTCACGGAGATCGATGGAAATCCGCTGGGAGAAGCCAGAGTTTTTTTGCTTTTAAAATTTTCCTGCAATTATACAAAATTAAATAAGGCTAAATTGAGACCCCCTCGAAGCCAGAGACGGCACGGACGTGGCACCCGGTTGCTTATTTCACACATAAAACATATCAATCCAGGCCCCGGCTTTAGCTTGCAATCACAGGCACACAGAGGCAGCCAAGGCGAGGCTTTAAAAATTTTTTTCTGATTAAAAAAAATAAATTAAGCTGCAATGAGACCCCGGCCAGCAAGGCACAACAGAAACCTGCAACTTGGTGGCTTACTCCACCAAAAAGAAAATTTTAGGAGTATGTTTCGGGTGATTTTTGACACACAGACAAGACCCAGGCCTGGCAGGCGGCGGGAAGGCGCTGGGAGAAAGCCAGAGTTTGGCGTTAAATTATTTCTTTAATTATTACGAATTAAAATAGGATGAAATCAGACCCTGTGAAGCAAGACACAGCAGACAATTGACCCAGAATCACTGATTTTACAGTGAAAAAAATTTTAATCGAGGCCCAAGGTTAGATCGAGCACACAGACACACAGACAGACAGATGCAGCCGCCGTGAGGCGTTAAAAATTTTTTTCTAATAAAAAAAAATAAATTAAGCTGCAATGAGACCCCGGGCAGCAAGGCACAGCAGGGACCTGCCATTTGGTGGCCTATTCCACCAAAAAGAAAATTTTAGGTGTGTGTTTCGGGTGATTTTTAACACGCAGACAGCCAAGGCCCAGGCCTGGCAGCAGGCGGGAAGCTGCTGGGAGAAAGCCAGAGTTTGGCGTTAATTTTTTTCTTTAAGCACTACTAAATAAATTAGGATGAAATCAGACCCTGTGAAGCAACACACAGCAGAAAATTGACCCAGAACCACCGATTTTACATTGAAAACAATTTAAATCGAGGCCCCAGGTTAGATCAAGCACACAGACACACGGAGGCAGCCGCCGTGAGGCGTTAAAAATTTTTTCTAATTAAAAAAAATAAATTAAGCTGCCATGAGACCCCGGGCAGCAAGGCACAGCAGGGACCTGCCATTTGGTGGCTTATTCCACCAAAAAGAAAATTTGAGGTTCGTGTTTCGGGTGATTTTTAACAAGCAGACAAGGCCCAGGCCTGGCAGCCGGCGGGAAGACGCTGGGAGAATACCAGAGTTTGGCGTTAAATTTTTTCTCTAATTATTACAAATTATATTAGGTGAAATGAGAGGCTGTGAAGCAAGAGAGAGCAGGAACATGACCGGGGTCGCTTATTGTACAATGAAAAAATTTTAGGTCAAAGCCCCAGTTTAGATCGAGCACACAGACCACTGACCTTTCCCGCGCCTGGACGTCCCGGTGCTGTTCGGCCTTTTGGTCACAAGATGTCACCACAGGATAAGAAATGAAAAATCCCCACCCGACACTGACAGCCAGCGCCAAGGCTGTCAGCGTGAGTCCTGTCTGACGAGACAGAGGGGGATTTTTAAAAAATTATTTTAATAAAACGGGCTGGAATTAAGGCCCGGGAAGGGAGATACAGCAAGGCCATGCCCTGCCCTTGCGTCTTTCACAAATAAGAAATTGTTTTGGTCTCCGTCTCGGGTGATTTTTTAACAGAAAGTCACACACAGACACACGGAGGCAGCCGCCGTGAGGCTTTAAAAATTTTTTTCTAATTAAAAAAAATAAGTTAAGCTGCAATGAGACCCCAGGCAGCAAGGCACAGCAGGGACCTTCCCTTTGGTGGCTTATTCCAAAAAAAAGAAAATTTTAGGTGTGTGTTTCGGGTGATTTTTAACACGCAGACAGCCAAGGCCCAGGCCTGGCAGGCGGCGGGAAGACGCTGGGAGAAAGCCAGAGTTTGGCGTTAATTTATTTCTTTAATTTTTACGAATTAAATTAGGATGAAATCAGACCCTTTGAAGCAAGACACAGCAGAAAATTGACCCAGAATCACTGATTTTTCAGTGAAAAAATTTTAAATCGAGGCCCCAGGTTAGATCGAGCACACAGACACACATACAGACAGATGCAGCTGCCGTGAGGTGTTAAAAATTTTTTTCTAATTAAAAAAAATAAATTAAGCTGCAACGAGACCCCGGGCAGCAAGGCACAGCAGGGACCTGCCATTTGGTGGCCTATTCCACCCAAAAGAAAATTTTAGGTGCGTGTTTTGGGTGATTTTTAACACGCAGACAGCCAAGGCCCAGGCCTGGCAGCCGGCGGGAAGACGCTGGGAGAAAGCTAGGGTTTTGTTTTAAATTTTTTCTTTAAGCACTACTAAATAAATTAGGATGAAATCAGACCCTGTGAGGCAAGACACAGCAGATAATTGACCCAGAATCGATTATTTTACAGTGAAAAAATTTTAAATCGAGGCACCAGGTTAGATCGAGCACACAGACACACGGAGGCAGCTGCCGTGAGGCTTTAAAAATTTTTTTCTAATTAAAAAAAATAAATTAAGCTCCAACAAGACCCCGGGCAGCAAGGCACAGCAGGGCCCTGCCATTTGGTGGCTTATTCCAACAAAAAGAAAATTTTAGGTGTGTGTTTCGAGTGATTTTTAACATGCAGACAGCCAAGGCCCAGGCCTGGCAGCCGGCGGGAAGACGCTGGGAGAAAGCCAGAGTTCGGCGTTAAATTATTTCTTTAATTATTACGAATTAAATTAGGATGAAATCAGACCCTGTGAAGCAAGACACAGCAGAAAATTGACCCAGAATAGCTTATTTTACAGTGAAAAAATTTTAAATCGAGGCCCCAGGTAAGATCGAGCACACAGACACACGGAGGCAGCTGCCGTGACGATTTAAAATTTTTTTTCTAATTAAAAAAAATAAATTAAGCTGCAATGAGACCCCGGGCAGCAAGGCACAGCAGGAACCTGTCCCTTGGTGGCTTATTCCACCAAAAAGAAATTTTTAGGTGTGTGTTTCGGGTGATTTTTAGCACACAGACAAACAAGGCCCAGGCCTGGCAGCCGGCGGGAAGACGCTGGGAGAAAGCCAGAGTTTGGCGTTAAATTTTTTCTTTAATTATTACAAATTATATTAGGTGACATCAGACCCCGTGAAGCAAAACACAGCCTGAACGTGACACGCGGCTGCTCATTTCACCCGAGGAAAAAAACTTTATGCCCAGGCCCCGGTTACAGTCACACCCCAGGCGCCCTTGTGGTCGAGGCACAGAGAACAGTGGAATCGCTCCCCGCGACGGGGAACCGAGAGTCCCGACCCGGGCGGGTCCGGTCTCCACGCCGGGGACCCTCACCCCGTGGGACGGCGGCGGGGGGGGTCACCCCGAGAGTCAGACACCCCAACAGTGACGGCGGAACTCAGGGTCTCTGCCCGGGGCGTTTCCCCACGGAGGGACCGGGGACGCTGCACAGCGACGGACCTAAGGGGGCGGGGCCCGAGTGCAATCCGGGGAGGCGGGTCCGGCGGGAGGCGGGAGCCACCCAGCGGGACGGATCCGGTCTCCCTGGCCGGGGCCCTGGTTCCCTGGCCGGGCTCGGGAGGCCGGATCGCTGCCCTTAGCCCGCGCCTGGAAGTCCCGGTGCAGTTCCGCCTTTTGGCCACGAGATGTCACCACAGGATAAGAAATGAAAAACCCCCACCCGACACAGGCAGCCAGCGCCAAGGCTGTCGATGTCGATCCCGGCTCACGAGCCACAGGGGGATTTTTAAAAAATTATTTTAATAAAACGGGAAGGAATTAAGCCCCGGGAAGCGAGATACGGCAAGCACGTGCCCTGCCCTGGCTTCTTTCATAAATAAGAAATTTTTTCGGTCTACGTCTCATGAGATTTTTTAACAGAAAGTCACACATGGTCACGGAGATCGATGGAAATCCGCTGGGAGAAGCCAGAGTTTTTTTGCTTTTAAAATTTTCCTGCAATTATACAAAATTAAATAAGGCTAAATTGAGACCCCCTCGAAGCCAGAGACGGCACGGACGTGGCACCCGGTTGCTTATTTCACACATAAAACATATCAATCCAGGCCCCGGCTTTAGCTTGCAATCACAGGCACACAGAGGCAGCCAAGGCGAGGCTTTAAAAATTTTTTTCTGATTAAAAAAAATAAATTAAGCTGCAATGAGACCCCGGGCAGCAAGGCACAACAGAAACCTGCAACTTGGTGGCCTATTCCACCAAAAAGAAAATTTTAGGAGTGGGTTTTGGGGGATTTTTAACACGCAGACAAGGCCCAGGCCTGGCAGGCGGCGGGAAGGCGCTGGGAGAAAGCCAGAGTTTGGCGTTAAATTATTTCTTTAATTATTACGAATTAAATTAGGATGAAAGCAGACCCTGTGAAGCAAGACACAGCAGAAAATTGACCCAGAACCACCGATTTTACAGTGAAAAAAATTTAAATCGAGGCCCCAGGTTAGATCGAGCACACAGACACACAGACACACGGAGGCAGCCTCAGCGAGGCTTTAAAAATTTTTTTCTAATTAAAAAAAATAAATTAAGCTGCAATGAGACCCCGGGCAGCAAGGCACAGCAGGAACCTGTCCCTTGGTGGCTTATTCCACCAAAAAGAAAATTTTAGGTGCGTGTTTCGGGTGATTTTTAGCACACAGACAAACAAGGCCCAGGCCTGGCAGCCGGCGGGAAGACGCTGGGAGAAAGCCAGAGTTTGGCGTTAAATTTTTTCTTTAAGCGCTACTAAATAAATTAGGATGAAATCAGACCCTGTGAAGCAAGACACAGCAGGAACATGACCCAGAATCACTTATTTTAGAGAGAAAAAATTTTAAATCCAGGCCCCAGGTTAGATCAAGCACACAGACACACGGAGGCAGCCGCCGTGAGGCGTTAAAAATTTTTTTCTAATTAAAAAAAATAAATTAAGCTGCCATGAGACCCCGGGCAGCAAGGCACAGCAGGAACCTGCAACTTGGTGGCTTATTCCAACAAAAAGAAAATTTGAGGTTCGTGTTTCGGGTGATTTTTAACAAGCAGACAAGGCCCAGGCCTGGCAGCCGGCGGGAAGACGCTGGGAGAATACCAGAGTTTGGCGTTAAATTTTTTCTTTAATTATTACAAATTATATTAGGTGAAATGAGAGGCTGTGAAGCAAGAGAGAGCAGGAACATGACCGGGGTCGCTTATTGTACAATGAAAAAATTTTAGGTCAAAGCCCCAGTTTAGATCGAGCACACAGACCACTGACCTTTCCCGCGCCTGGACGTCCCGGTGCTGTTCGGCCTTTTGGTCACAAGATGTCACCACAGGATAAGAAATGAAAAATCCCCACCCGACACTGACAGCCAGCGCCAAGGCTGTCAGGGTGAGTCCTGTCTGACGAGCCAGAGGGTGATTTTTAAAAAATTATTTTAATAAAACGGGCTGGAATTAAGGCCCGGGAAGGGAGATACAGCAAGGCCATGCCCTGCCCTTGCGCCTTTCACCAATAAGAAATTTTTTCTGTCTACGTCTCGGGTGATTTTTTAACAGAAAGTCGCACACAGTCACGGAGGTCGATGGAAATCCGCTGGGAGAAGCCAGAGTTTTTATGCTTTTAAATTTTTTCTGTAATTATAAACAATTAAATATGGGTAATTTGAGACCCCCTCGAAGCCAGAGACGGCACGGACGTGGCACCTGGTTGCTTATTTCACACATAAAACATCTCAGTCCAGGCCCCGGCTTTAGCTTGCAATCACAGGCACACAGAGGCAGCCAAGGCGAGGCTTTAAAAAATTTTTTTTAATCTTAAAAAATTAACTTAGGATGAAATCAGACCCTATGAAGCAAGAGACAGCATGTACGTGACACGTGGCTGCTTATTTCACAGGGAAAAAATTAATTTAGGTCTGGAATCCGTGTTACATTGAACACACAGAGAGACAGACACACAGAGGCAGCCTCAGCGAGGCTTTAAAAATTTTTTTCTAATTAAAAAAAATAAATTAAGCTGCAATGAGACCCCGGGCAGCAAGGCACACCAGGGCCCTGCCATTTGGTGGCCTATTCCACCAAAAAGAAAATTTTAGGTGTGTGTTTCGGGTGATTTTTAACACGCAGACAGCCAAGGCCCAGGCCTGGCAGCAGGCGGGAAGCTGCTGGGAGAAAGCCAGAGTTTGGCGTTAAATTTTTTCTGTAAGCACTACTAAATAAATTAGGATGAAATCAGACCCTGTGAGGCAAGACACAGCAGAAAATTGACCCAGAATCGCTTATTTTACAGTGAAAAAATTTTAAATCGAGGCCCCAGGTTAGATCGATCACACAGACACACAGACACACGGAGGCAAGTGCCGTGAGGCTTTAAAAAAATTTTTCTAATTAAAAAAAATAAATTAAGCTGCAATGAGACCATGGGCAGCAAGGCACAGCAGGAACCTGTCCCTTGGTGGCTTATTCCACACAAAAGAAATTTTTAGGTGTGTGTTTCGGGTGATTTTTAACAGGCAGACAAGGCCCAGGCCTGGCAGGCGGTGGGAAGACGCTGGGAGAAAGCCAGGGTTTGGCGTTAAATTATTTCTTTAATTATTACGAATTAAATTAGGATGAAATCAGACCCTGTGAGGCAAGACACAGCAGAAAATTGACCCAGAATCGCTTATTTTACAGTGAAAAAATTTTAATTCGAGGCCCCAGGTAAGATCGAGCACACAGACACACGGAGGCAGCTGCCGTGACGATTTAAAAATTTTTTTCTAATTAAAAAAAATAAATTAAGCTGCAATGAGACCCCGGGCAGCAAGGCACAGCAGGAACCTGCCCCTTGGTGGCTTATTCCAACAAAAAGAACATTTTAGGTGCGTGTTTCGGGTGATTTTTAACACGCAGACAGACAGCCAAGGCCCAGGCCTGGCAGCCGGCGGGAAGACGCTGGGAGAAAGCCAGACTTTGGCGTTAAATTTTTTCTTTAATTATTACGAATTAAATTAGGATGAAATCAGACCCTGTGAGGCAAGACACAGCAGAAAATTGACCCAGAATCACTGCTTTTACAGTGAAAAAATTTTTAATCGAGGCCCCAGGTTAGATCGAGCACACAGACAGACAGATGCAGCCGCCGTGAGGCGTTAAAAATTTTTTTCTATTTAAAAAAAATAAATTAAGCTGCAATGAGACCCCGGGCAGCAAGGCACAGCAGGAACCTGTCCCTTGGTGGCTTATTCCAACAAAAAGAAATTTTTAGGTGTGTGTTTCGGGTGATTTTTAACACGCAGACAGACAAGGCCCAGGCCTGGCAGCTGGCGGGAAGACGCTGGGAGAAAACCAGGGTTTGGCGTTAAATTTTCTCTTTAATTAATAAATCTAAAGCGGGCAGAAATCAGACCCCGTGAGGCCAAACACAGCCTGAACGTGAATTCTGAGACGCGAAAAAACCGACACTGTCTCTTTAAAAATTAACGAAACTGGAAACGGCGTGGCGGGCAACATGGCGACCGGGACAGGAGCCGGGGACGCACGCCGAGGCCTGGCCGGTTCTAATCCCGTCGGCCCTCGCCGCCGCCTCGGCGGGGGCCGCGTGGAGGCCGGCGGATCGTATCGCCGTGACCCCGAGGGGGCCGGAGCGACTCCCGGGACGTGAGGCGACCGACACGGGTGGCTGGAGACGAGGACCTGCCGGGCGAGGCTCCGAGGCCATCATCGCCGCCGCCGCCGCCGCCGCCGCCGCCGCGGCTTTGCCGGTTCTAATCCCAGCGGCCCTCGCCGCCGCCGCCGAGGCCGGGGGCCGCAGGGAGGCCGGCGGATCGTATCGCCGTGATCCCGGAGGGATTCGAGGTACAAGGAAACGACAGAAACGGTCTGTGAAAGCAGGGACCGGCCGGCCAAGATGGCGCCGGCGGCGGCGGCGGCGGCGGGGCCCGCGGCGGCCTCGCTCCACGCGGTCCACGCCGCCGCCGCCGCCGAGGCAGGGGACCGCGGGGAGGCGGGCGGGCGGGACGGTGGTGATTCTGAGCGAGCGGGAGCGATTCTCGGGCCGCTAAGCGACCGAACGTCCCAGCGGGACGGAGACCGGGCATCCAACATGGCGACGGCGGCGGCGGCGGCGGCGGCGGCGGCGGCGGTTTCCACCCCAGCCGCCGCCCGGAGGGACCCCGTCTCCCTGCCGCTGGGAGGGTGTGGGAACCGAGAAACGCGCGGGCGTCTCCACGCGGCGGGCGGGCACGGGCGAGCCCGGCGCCCGGCGCCCGGCGGGTCCCGGTAACGGGCCCGGTCGCCCGGGAGTTCCCGGTGGCGGGCGCGGTTTCGCGAACGGCCGCCGGGTGGCGCCGGAGAGCGGTGAGAACCGGGAGCTGCCCGTGGGAACCGGAGCGTGAGAAACCCGGAGCCGGTCCCCGGCTCGCCGCCCTGACGGTTTTATGTCGGTTCTGTTCCTTGTGTCTGAAGTAAAAAAAAAGAAAACTAGAGAGAAAAGGAGGCGGTGGCTGTTTTTCGGCGGCGGCCAGGGGGTGGGTGCGGAGCGCGTGCGACTGTGGCCGACGAGGCGGCCGTGTCTCGTGTGGGGGGCGGGCGGCGGGCCTCGGGGTCCCCGTGTGTGCGAGGAAGGAGCCCGGGGACCCCTCGCCCCGCGGGACGCGCTCGCGACGAGGTTCCCCCTTCCCCACGGACGCTCGGGCTCCCGTGGGTCTGCGGGACTCGGGGTTCCCACCCGGGTCGCCGCGCTCTGCGGGGCGGCGGGGGACCCCCGCACCCCGACGGACCCCGGACGCGGGGCGTCACCCTCACCCCCCACCACCCACCCACCCACACACACGCAGGAGGCGCGCGCGGGCGTGGGGCTCGGGCTCCCGCGGCGTGGCACCGAGGGTCCCAGTCTCCGCGCCGGGGACCCCCTCACCACCGCGGGACGGGGGGGCGGGGCGGGGTCCCCCACCCGAGAGTCGGCGGCACCCCCGTGAGGGCGGAACCAAAGTTCCCCGCTCCGGCCGTTTCCGGCGGGGCGGTCGGGGACGCTGTACAGGGACGGACGCGCTGTTGGCCGGCGGCTGCAGTTCCGCCTTTTGGCCACTAGATGTCGCCAGAGGATAAGAATGAGAAATGTCCCCGTGCGACGGGCGCTGAGTGTGAGCCTGGGGTCCTACGGGGGCGGCGGCGGGGGCGACGACGCTGTCTCTCCGTCCGGGCGCCCGCTAATGACCGGACTCTGCTCTCTCTCTCTCTCCCCGCAGGACGCCCGCCCGCCCGCGCTCTCCGTGACGCGACCACCGACTGCTAGGTTCTTATTTCGGGGGGGAGGCCCTGTGTGTACTCGTGTCACCCGGGAGGCTCTGTCCGGCCCAAGAAGGTGTTTTCTCAGCAGAGTCCTCACGCTGTGAGCTGCCTTGCCTGTCGCCCTTGGGCACAGGCAGAGAACAGGGGTGATGCTAGGGTTAGGGTGCAGCTAGGGTTACGGTGAGGCTAGGGTTACGGTGCGGCTAGGGTTACGGTGCAGCTAGGGTTACGGTGAGGCTAGGGTTACGGTGAGGCTAGGGTTACGGTGCAGCTAGGGTTACGGTGAGGCTAGGTTACGGTGAGGCTAGGGTTACGGTGAGGCTAGGGTTACGGTGCAGCTAGGGTTACGGTGCAGCTAGGGTTACGGTGAGGCTAGGGTTACGGTGAGGCTAGGGTTACGGTGCAGCTAGGGTTACGGTGCGGCTAGGGTTACGGTGAGGCGTTACAGTATCTGGTAGATGCTAGGGTTACGGTGCAGCTAGGGTAAGGGTTAGGAGAGTCCAGGGTTAGGACTTCCAGGTAGGGTCCAAGTGTCCCTTAGGCACTTCCCCGGGATCCTGGACGGAGCACAGGAGAGCGTAGCACCTCCCACAGCCTCCAGGCTTACGCCCACAGACCTCCAGGCACCTCCCACAGCTCCAGGACTCTGCCCAGAGACTCCCAGGTGAGGACTAGACACTTGCAGTTAACTTCCCGGGCTCCTGGGGCGAGCCCAGGAGACCGTAGCACCTCCCACAGACGCCCGCACCTCCACAGACCCCCAAGCAACGCCCACAAGCTCCAGTACCTTGCCCAGAGACTCCCAGGTGAGGACTAGACACTTGCAGTTAATTTCCCGGGCTCCTGGCGGAGCCCAGGAGACCGTAGCACCTCCCACAGACGTCCAGGCAACACCCACAGAACTCCAGGCACCTCCCACGAGCTCCAGGACTCCTCACAGAGACTCCCAGGTGAGGACTAGACACTTGTAAACTCTTCCTCGGCTCCTGGCGGAGCCCAGGAGACCGTAGCCACCTCCTACAGACCTCCAGGCACCTCCCACAGACCTCTAGGCAACGCCCACAGACCTCCAAGCACCTCCCACAGTCTCCCAGGTGAGCACTAGACACTTGCAGGTAACTTCCCGGGGTCCTGGGCGGAGCCCAGGAGACCGTAGCACCTCCCACAGACACCCAGGCCCTCCCACAGACCTCCAGGCACCTCCCACAGACCTCCAGGCACCTCCCACAAGCTCCAGGACTCCTCACAGAGACTCCCAGGTGAGCACTAGACACTTGCAGGTACTTCCCGGGCTCCTGGGCGGAGCCCAGGAGACCGTAGCACCTCCCACAGACACCCAGGCACCTCCCACAGACCTCCAGGCACCTCCCACAGACCTCCAAGCACCTCCCACAGGCTCCAGGACTCTGCCCAGAGACTCCCAGGTGAGGACTAGACACTTGTAACACTTCCTCGGGCTCCTCGGCGGAGCCCAGGAGACCGTAGCACCTCCCACAGATGCCCAGGCACCTCCCACAGACGTCCAGGCAACGCCCACAGGACCTCCAGGCACCCTCCCACAAGCTCCAGGACTCTACCCACAGTCTCCCTGGTGAGCACATAGACACTTGCAGGTAACATCCCGGGCTCATGGGCGGAGCCCAGGAGACCGTTGCACCTCCCACAGATGCCCAGGCACCTCCCACAGACCTCCAGGCAACGCCCACAGACCTCCAAGCACCTCCACAGGCTCCAGGACTCTGCCCAGAGACTCCCAGGTGAGCACTAGACACTTGCAGTTAACTTCCCGGGCTCCTGGGCGGAGCCCAGGAGACCGTAGCACCTCCCCAGGTGCCCAGTCACTCCACAGACCTCCAGGCACCTCCAACAGACCTCCAAGCACCTCCCACAGGCTCCAGGACTCTGCCCTGAGACTCCAGGGGAGCACTAGACTAGACACTTGCAGTTAACTTCCGGGCTCCTGGGCGGAGCCCAGGAGACCGTAGCACACTCCCACAGATGCCCAGGCAACCTCCCACAGACCTCCAAAGCAAACGCCCAAAAGCTCCAGGACTCTGCCCAGAGACTCCCAGGTGAGGACTAGACACTTGCAGTTAACTTCCGGGGCTCCTGGGCGGAGCCCAGGAGACCGTAGCACCTCCACACAGACGCCCAGGCACCTCCCACAGACCTCCAGGCAACGCCCACAACCTCCAAGCACCTCCCACAGGCTCCAGGACTCTGCCCTGAGACTCCAGGGGGAGCACTAGACACTTGCAGTTAACTTCCCGGTCTCCTGGGCGGAGCCCAGGAGACCGTAGCTAGCCTCCCACAGACGTCCAGCAACGCCCACAGACCCCCAGGCAACGCCCACAAGACATCCAAGCAACGCCCACAAGCTCCAGGACTCTGCCCAGCAAAATCCCAGGTGAGGACTAGACACTTGCAGTTAACTTCCGGGCTCCTGGGCGGAGCCCAGGAGACCGTAGCACCTCCCACAGACGTCCAGGCAACGCCCCCAGACCTCCAAGCACCTCCCACAGGCTCCAGGACTCTGCCCAGAGACTCCCAGGTGAGGACTAGACACTTGGAGTTAACTTCCCGGGCTCCTGGGCGGAGCCCAGGAGACCGTAGCACCTCCCACAGACCTCCAGGCACCTCCCACAGACCTCCAGGCAACGCCCACAGACCTCCAAGCAACTCCCACAGGCTCCAGGACTCTGCCCTGAGACTCCCAGGTGAGGACTAGACACTTGCAGTTAACTTCCCGGGCTCCTGGGCGGAGCCCAGGAGACCGTAGCACCTCCCACAGACCTCCAGGCACCTCCCACAGACCTCCAGGCAACGCCCCCAGACCTCCAAGCACCTCCCACAGGCTCCAGGACTCTGCCCTGAGACTCCCAGGTGAGGACTAGACACTTGCAGTGAACTTCCCGGGCTCCTGGGCGGAGCCCAGGAGACCGTAGCTCCTCCCACAGACCTCCTCCAGGTCACCTCCCACATGACCTCCAGCAACGCCCACAAGCTCCAGGACTCTGCCCATAGACTCCAGGTGAGCCACTAGAGACTTGAGTTAACTTCCCGGGCTCCTGGGCGGAGCCCAGGAGACCGTAGCACCTCCCACAGACCTCCAGGCACCGCCCACAGACCTCCAAGCACCTCCACAGGCTCCAGGACTCTGCCCGCAGACTCCCAGGTGAGGACTAGACACTTGCAGTTAACTTCCCGGGCTCCTGGGCGGAGCCCAGGAGACCGTAGCACCTCCCACAGACCTCCAGGCAACGCCCACAGACCTCCAAGCAACTCCCACAGCTACCAGGACTCTGCCCAGAGGACTCCCAGGTGAGCACTAGAGACTTGAGTTAACTTCCCGGGCTCCTGGGCGGAGCCCAGGAGACCGTAGCACCTCCCACAGAATGCCCAGGCACCTTCCCTCAGACCTCCAGGCAACGCCCACAGACCTCCAAGCACCTCCCACAGGCTCCAGGTCTCTGCCCAGAGACTCCCAGGTGAGCACTAGAGACTTGGAGTTAACTTCCCGGGCTCCTGGGCGGAGCCCAGGAGGCCCGTAGCACCTCCCACAGACCTCCAGGCAACGCCACAGACCTCCAGGCACCTCCCACGAGCTCCAGGACTCTGCCCAGAGACCTCCAGGTGAGCACTGGACACTTGTAAACACTTCCTCGGGCTCCTGGGCGGAGCCCAGGAGACGTCGCACCTCCCACAGGCGCCCAGTCTACCTCCCACAGACCTCCAGGCACCTCCCACCGACTCCAAGCACCTCCCACAGGCTCCAGGACTCTGCCCTTAGACTCCCCGGTGAGCACTAGACACTTGGAGTTAACTTCCCGGGCTCCTGGGCGGAGCCAGGAGACCGTAGCACCTCCCACAGACGCCCAGGCACCTCCCACAGACCTCCAGGCACCTCCCACAGACCTCCAAGCACCTCCCACAGGCTCCAGGACTCTGCCCTGAGACTCCCAGGTGAGCACTAGAGACTTGGAGTTAACTTCCCGGGGTCCTGGGCGGAGCCCAGGAGACCGTAGCACCTCCCACAGATGCCCAGGCACCTCCCACAGACCTCCAGGCAACACCCACAAGCTCCAGGACTCTGCCCAGAGACTCCCAGGTGAGGACTAGAGACTTGCAGTTAACTTCCCGGGCTCCTGGGCGGAGCCCAGGAGACCGTAGCACCTCCCACAGACATCCAGCAACGCCCACAGACCTACAAGCAACGCCCACAAGCTCCAGGACTCTGCCCAGAGACTCCCAGGTGAGGACTACACACTTGCAAACTCTTCCTCGGGCTCCTGGGCGGAGCCCAGGAGACCATAGCACCTCCCACAGATGCCCAGGCACCTCCCACAGACCTCCAGGCAACGCCCACAGACCTCCAAGCACCTCCCACAGTCTCCCAGGTGAGCACTAGACACTTGCAGGTAACTTCCCGGGGTCCTGGGCGGAGCCCAGGAGACCGTAGCACCTCCCACAGACCTCCAGGCAACCTCCCACAGACCTCCAAGCAACGCCCACAAGCTCCAGGACTCTGCCCAGAGACTCCCAGGTGAGCACTAGAGACTTGGAGTTAACTTCCCGGGCTCCTGGGCGGAGCCCAGGAGACCGTAGCACCTCCCACAGATGCCCAGGCACCTCCCACAGACCTCCAGGCAACGCCCACAGACCTCCAAGCACCTCCCACAAGCTCCAGGACTCTGCCCTGAGACTCCCAGGTGAGGACTAGACACTTGCAGTTAACTTCCCGGGCTCCTGGGCGGAGCCCAGGAGACCGTAGCACCTCCCACAGACCTCCAGGCACCTCCCACAGACCTCCAAGCAACGCCCACAAGCTCCAGGACTCTGCCCAGAGACTCCCAGGTGAGGACTAGACACTTGTAAACACTTCCTCGGGCTCCTGGGCGGAGCCCAGGATACCGTAGCACCTCCCACAGATGCCCAGGCACCTCCCACAGACCTCCAGGCACCTCCCACAGGCTCCAGGACTCTGCCCTGAGACTCCCAGGTGAGGACTAGACACTTGCAGTTAACCTCCCGGGCTCCTGGGCGGAGCCCAGGAGACCGTAGCACCTCCCACAGACGTACAGGCACCTCCCACAGACCTCCAAGCACCTCCCACTGGCTCCAGGACTCTGCCCTGAGACTCCCAGGTGAGGACTAGACACTTGCAGTTAACTTCCCGGGCTCCTGGGCGGAGCCCAGGAGACCGTAGCTCCTCCCACAGACCTCCAGGCACCTCCCACAGACCTCCAGGCACCTCCCACAGACCTCCAGGCACCTCCCACAGACCTCCAAGCAACGCCGACAGGCTCCAGGCACCTCCCACAGTCTCCCAGGTGAGGACTAGAGACTTGGAGTTAACCTCCCGGGCTCCTGGGCGGAGCCCAGGAGACCGTAGCACCTCCCACAGACGCCCAGGCACCTCCCGCAGACCTCAGGCACCTCCCACGAGCTCCAGGACTCTGCTCACAGAGACTCCCAGGTGAGGACTGGACATCTGTGGACACCTGTAGACACCTCCCCGGGCTCCCGGCACCTCCCACTGACCGCCAAGCAACGCCCACTCGCTCCAGGACTCCACCGACAGACAGACAGACAGACGGACTCCTCCAGGAGGAAGACTGCACGTCAGAGACGCCAAGGAGGACACTTTATTAGTAGCCAACGCGTCGTCACCAGCGCACAATAAAACGATACACACGTAGACAAACGAGTGAATTAAACTATCACAGGACGCGCCGCGTCCAACCAACCGATACACGACAGGTTCAGCTCTCAGCCTAGATTTAGGCTTCGGCCTAGTCCGCGGGCCGAGCGTCTGGGTCAGGATCTGGGTTAGGTTCGAGTTTCTACTCACAGAGAGTGCGGGCGCAGGACGGGGGGGTGGTGGGTGGTGGGTGGTGGGTGGTGGTCTCGCCAAACACACGCAGGTCAGACCCGTGACAGGCAGAGTGCAGGCAGCCGTGGGCCTAGATTTAGGCTTCGGCCTGGTCCTGAGAGTGAGGCTCCGCTGAGAACCTGGCCCGTTCTTCCCGGTCTCTCTCCACTCACACGCGGGGGGGGGGTCTCGGCTCCCACGCAGGCAGGCAGGCAGCAGGCAGGCAGGCAGGCGCAGGTCAGGCTCCGGGCCCGTGACGGGCAGGTGCAGGCAGCCGTGGGCCTAGATTTAGGCTTCGGCCTGGTCCTCAGACAGCTCAGGTTCGTGAAGCCAGCCAGCCAGCCAGTCACTCGGTCGGTCGGTCACTCGGTCGGTCAAGTGCAGCGGCAGGCGGGTCACCGGAGCGGAGCGGAACCGGAGGAAACAGGAAGTGACGACGCCGCCGCGCCGCCGCACGCACGGAGCCCTGGGAGAGAGGAAGTGACGTCTCGGGGTCGGGGGTCAGAGGTCACCGACCCCGCTCCGGACGTGACGTTTCGGGGGCCGTCCCGGACGTGACGTCTCAGGGTCGGGGGTCGCCCGGATGTGACGTCAGAGGGGTCGAAGGGGCCAGGCCGTCCCCGGGAAGTGCCGCCCCCCGGGAAGTGACGTCGAGGGGTCAGGGGTCACCCGGATGTGACGTCACAGGGTCGGTGGGCCGGTTCGAGCCCGGGAAGCGCCGCCCCTCCCGGACGTGACGTCGAGGGGTCGGGGGTCGCCCGGACGTGACGTCGAGGGGTCACGGGGCGGGGCGTCTCCAGGAAGTGACGTCACGTAAACAGAGAGGGCGGGCCGTCTCCAGGAAGTGACGTCACGTAAACAAGGGCCCCGGCCGTCTCCAGGAAGTGACGTCACCGACACCGAGGCCCCGGAGACCGCGGGCCGCCCCTTCTCCGTCTCTCTTCCTCAAAAATCACCCCCCTCACACCGACCGCCTTATAAAAAAATGTATAAAAAAATGTATAAAAAAATGTATAAAAAATGTATAAAAAAAAGAGTCCAGCGAAAATTTTCGCCAAAAAAAAATTTTTTGAAAAAAAAAAATGCCGGTGTAAAAACCCCCAAAAAAGGCCAGCTGCGAAAGCGGGGAGAGAGAGAGAGAGCCCTCGCAGGAGCCCGCCTCCGCGGAAGCCCGCTGACCATCACTCCCTCCCCAGGCTCCCCGGAGCAGAGGGGCCCTCTCTGCCCGGGAAGCCCGGGAGGGGTGACGGCCAGGGGCTCCGCGAGGCCTCGGCTCGGGAGTAGCCGGCTCCTGCGGGGTCTCTCTCTCCCCGGGGGCCGCCGCCGCCTTCCCGCTCGCCCCCCTTGGCCTCCGGTGCAGAGGGGCCCCTCTCTGCCCGTGAGGCCCGGGGTTCGGGGCGGGAGGCGGCCGGGGCGGCCTCGCAGGCGCCGCTTCGGGATGCGGCTCCTGCTGCCCTGGCGGCTGCTGTCTCCCCCGGGGCCGCCGCCGTCGCCGGCTCCGCCTCGCCCTGGGCCTCCCGGGCAGAGAGGGCCCCTCTGCTCCGGAGGGCCTGAGGCTCGGCGGGAGCCGGGCTCGGTGGGGCCCCGGGCGGGCTCCGGCTCGGGATGCGGAGCCCGCTGCAGCCGCCGCAGCTGGCCTAAAAAAAAAATTCTTTTTTTGACTCCCCCCCCCCCTGTCGCTCTCCCGAGGGAAGCGACGGGCGATCGCTCGCCCATTTGGTTTTTACAACCGGTGCACCCAGAGGGCGCGGATATAGCCTCACGCTCCTGGTCGGCCCGGGCCTCTTCCACCGACCGTCTTTTCCGTGAGGGTGACTTTCCCATGAGGCCGCAGGGCCCTGGAGAGATTACCATAGCCTCCCCGGCCGGCCAATCGGCACGTCCCACGGCCGGCCGGGGCGGCATCGGGTGCGGTTCCGCCTTCTGGCCGCTAGATGCCGCCAGAGGGACCGGCCGGGCAGGCGCACTGAAGTGCACGGGAACCCTACGGATCTGACAGCTCGGAGGCCCTGACCCGGGACCGCGGACGGGAGCGGGTACGGCCCACGCGTGTCACTTTGCCGTGCGGCTCCTCGCTCGCGGGCGGCACGCCGGCCGGGGCAGGCACGGCCGCCGCCGCAGCACGGCATCGCCGCACGGGAGCAGACGCCGCCCGCGACACGGGCGGCCCGGGCGGCCACAGGCAGGCAGACTGACGGGCAGACCGGGTCGCGGTCCCGGCACCCGTGAGTAAGCGGGCCGCCGCTCGCACACGCACACGCGGGTCTATTGGGAGCTCGCCCGCTCGCCCGGGGGACAGAAGCTGCGGCGGCTGTGGGCGGCGGGCGGCGGGCGGCGGGCGGCTGCACAGGGACAGAACGGGAAAGGCTCCCGCCCACCCGCCGCCCGCCGCCGACACGGGACGGGTCTCTCTCTCTGTCTGTCCGTGTCCAGCACGTGCTGCTCTCACAGAGAGAGGGCGGCAGGCCGGGGCACAGCTGTGAGGAGCCGGCCCGACTTGGGAAGCGTAGCCGCTGACCGGCCGGCCCGCTGACCACCGGCCCACTGACTGCCTGCCTGACTGACTGACCGGGCGGGCGGGCGGGCGGGCGGGCGGGCGAGCCTGGAGGTCCCGGCGCGGCAGGTGCAGTTCCGCCTCTTGGCCACTAGATGTCCCCAGAGGGACCGGCCGGGCAGGCGCACTGAAGTGCACGGGAACCCTACGAGTCTGACAGCTCAGCGGCCCTGAACCGGGACGCGGGACGGGAACCGGCTGCAGCGGCGAGGGCCCGGGGCGCCTCCGTGAGAGCTGGTTTCTCTGCTCCTGCCCCGTGCTGGGCTCCCTCGCTCGCTCCGTACCCGCGGGCTGCACAGCGACCCGCCCGCCCCTGCCCGCCAGCCCCTGCCCGCCTGCCCGCCTGCCTGCCTGCCGAGCGCCGTGACTGGAGACAGGAACGGCCCCGGTGTGTTTGACGTTCCCTGTCACTTTGCTGTGCGGTTTGTCGCACGGGGCAGGCATGCCGGACGGGGCAGACACGGCCGCCGAGGCTCCACACGTACCCGCCCGCCCGCCGGCCCGCGGGAGCCGACGCTGCACCCGCCGCAGACGGACCGGGCGGCACGGCAGGCAGGCAGACCGGTCGCGGTCCCGGCACCGGACAGTAAACGGGCCGCCGCTCCAACACAAGCACACACACACACATGCGATCCCAGGCGTCTGCGGCAGGAGGAGGAGGAGGAGTGTGACAGCTACAGTGACAGCTAAAGTGACAGCTACAGTGACAGCTAGGATGACAGCTGGGTGACCCGGGCCCGGACCAGGTCTAGGTCTGGCCAAGTCTATTTTTAGCTCGCTCGCTCGGGGGGGCGTAGGGGGCGGCGGCGGGCGGGCGGGCGGCTGCAGGGACACACGGCGGGCAGGGGCACGGCTGTGACGTGCTGACCCTGACTTGGGAAACCTATTCACTGACCGGCCAAACTGAGCGGGCGGGCGGCAGCTGCAGTTCCGCCTTTTGGCCACTAGATGTCACCACAGGATAAGAAATGAAAAATCCCCAACCGACCACTGACAGCCAGCGCCAAGGCTGTCAGCGTGAGTCCTGACTGACGAGCCAGAGGGGGATTTTTAAAAATTTATTTTAATAAAACGGGCTGGAATTAAGCCCCGGGAAGGGAGATACGGCAAGGCCGTGCCCTGCCCTTGCGCCTTTCACCAATAAAAAAAATTGTAGGTCTACGTCTCGGGTGATTTTTTAACAGAAAGTCGGACACAGTCACGGAGGCTGATAGAAATCCGCTGGGAGAAGCCAGGGTTTTGGCTGTAAAATTTTTATGTAGTGATATAAATTGAAATCTGTCTAAATGGAGACCCCGCGCAGCAAGAGACAGTACAAACGTGCCACCTGGTTGCTTATTTCACAGGGAAAAAAATTATTTTTGGTCTGTGTTCTCGGTAAGATCGAACACGCAGACAGACACACAGAGGGGCAGCCACAGAGAGGCCTTTAAAATTTTTTTTCAATCCTAAAAAATTAGATGAGGCTGAATTCAGACCCTGTGAAGCAAGAGAGAGCAGGAACGTGACACGTGGCTGCTTATTTCCCAGGGAAAAAATTAATCTAAGTCCGTGTTCTGGGTTAGATTGAACACACAGGGAGGCACAGAGAGGCAGCAACAGAGAGGCCTTAAATATTTTTTTTACTCTTAAAAAATTAAATGAGGCTGAAATCAGACCCAGGGAAGCAAGAGAGAGCAGGAACCTGACACGTGGATGCTTATTTAACAGGGAAAAAATTATTTTGGGTCCGGGATCCGTGTTACATTAAACACACAAGACAGGCACACAGAGGCAGCTGCAGTGAGGCTTTAAAAAATTTTATTTAATCCCAAATATTCATTTAGGCTGAAATCAGACACCTTGAAGCCAGAGACAGCAGGAACTTGCCACACGCTTGTTTATTTCACAGGGATAATAAATTAATTGAGGTCCAGGCTCCGGGTTAGATTGGAACCCACAGACACACGCAGACTTGGAAGACAGTTGAAATCCGAGGGGAGGAAGACACAGCGAGGCTTTAAAATTATTTTATTAATTATAAAAACTTAAATGAGGCTGAAATGAGACCCCCGTGAAGTGGGAGACGGCAGGAACGTGACACAGGGTCGTTTCTTTTACAGTGAAAAAAGAAATTGAGGCCCAGGCCTCGGGTCGGATCCAACACACAGACACACAGAGCCAGCCGCAGAGAGGTGTGAAAAAATTTTTTTTGATTGAAAAAAGTTAACCGAGGCTGAAATCAGACCCCGTGAGGCAGAACACAGCCTGAACGTGACAAGCTGCTGCTGATTTCGCTGGAGAAAAAAATTTAGGCCTGGGTTACGGTTAGATTCACACCCTGGGCGCCATTGTGGTCGTGGCGCCGAAAACAGTCAAATTACTGCGCCGAAAACAGTCAAATTACTCAGAAAAGGAACACGTTCTCCAGACGCCGCGGCGCTGGCTTTTAGATACACCTAAGGACGTGTGATTTTTGTTGGTTTTGTTGCCGGGGGATTGCTTAACACCGAGAAACGGGGGAGGTCTACGAGGAGGGCCCGGGAGCTCGTTAAGAGTTCTTCCCGCTCGGTGCCCGTGCCTCGGGCCTACTTGTTGGGTCGCTACTTGCTTGTTGGAGACCCGGCTTCTCTGAGGGAGCCCTGAGGGCGGGGGGGGTCACCCCGAGAGTCAGACACCCCAACAGTGACTGCGGAACTCAGGGTCTCCGCCCGGGGCGTTTCCCCACGGAGGGACCGGGGACGCTGCACAGCGACGGACCTAAGGGGGCGGGGCCCGAGTGCAATCCGGGGAGGCGGGTCCGGCGGGAGGCGGGAGCCACCCAGCGGGCCAGATCCGGTCTCCCTGGCCGGGGCCCTGGTTCCCTGGCCGGGCTCGGGAGGCCGGATCGCTGCCCTTAGCCCGCGCCTGGAAGTCCCGGTGCAGTTCCGCCTTTTGGCCACGAGATGTCACCACAGGATAAGAAATGAAAAACCCCCACCCGACACAGGCAGCCAGCGCCAAGGCTGTCGATGTCGATCCCGGCTCACGAGCCACAGCGGGATTTTTAAAAAATTATTTTAATAAAACGGGATGGAATTAAGCCCCGGGAAGCGAGATAAGGCAAGCACGTGCCCTGCCCTGGCTTCTTTCATAAATAAGAAATTTTTTCGGTCAACGTCTCGGGTGATTTTTTAACAGAAAGTCGCACACAGTCACGGAGGTCGATGGAAATCCGCTGGGAGAAGCCAGAGTTTTTGGCTTTTAAAATCTTCCTGTAATTATAAAAAATTAAATAAGGGTAATTTGAGACCCCTCGAAGCCAGAGACGGCACAGACGTGGCACCTGGTTGCTTATTTCACACACAAAACATCTCAGTCCAGGCCCCGGCTTTAGCTTGCAATCACAGGCACACAGAGGCAGCCAAGGCGAGGCTTTAAAAATTTTTTTCTGATTAAAAAAAATAAATTAAGCTGCAATGAGACCCCGGGCAGAAAGGCACAGCAGGAACCTGCAACTTGGTGGCTGATTCCACCAAAAAGAAAATTTTAGGTGCGTGTTTCGGGTGGTTTTTTGCAGACAGACAAGGACCAGGACTGGCAGCCGGCGGGAAGACGCTGGGACGAAGCCAGAGCCTTGTGTTAAAATTTTTCTTTAATGACTACTCATTAAATTAGGATGAAATGAGACCCTGTGAAGCAAGAGACAGCAGGAACATGACCCTTTTGTCGCTCTTTTTACAGTGAAAATATTTTAGGTCAAAGCCCCGGGTTAGATCGAGCACACAGACCGCTGCCCTTTCCCGCGCCTGGACGTCCCGGTGCAGTTCCGCCTTTTGGCCACTAGATGTCACCACAGGATAAGAAATGAAAAATCCCCACCCGACACTGACAGCCAGCGCCAAGGCTGTCAGGGTGAGTCCTGTCTGACGAGCCAGAGGGGGATTTTTAATAAATTATTTTAATAAAACGGGCTGGAATTAAGCCCCGGGAAGGGAGATACGGCAAGGACATGCCCTGCCCTTGCGTCTTTCACAAATAAGAAATTATTTCGGTCTATGTCTCGGGTGATTTTTTAACAGAAAGTCGCACACAGTCACGGAGGTCGATGGAAATCCGCTGGTTGAAGCCACAGTTTTTATGCTTTTAAAATTTTCCTGTAATTATAAAAAATTAAATAAGAGTAATATGAAACCCCTCAAAGCCAGAGACGACATGGACGTGGCACCCGGTTGCTTATTTCACACGGAAAACATCTCAGTCCAGACCCCAGGTTTAGCTTGCAATCACAGACACACAGAGGCAGCCAAGGCGAGGCTTTAAAATTTTTTTTTTAAATCCTAAATAATTAACTCAGGATGAAATCAGACCCTATGAATCAATAGACAGCACGTACATGACACGTGGCTGCTTCTTTCACAGGGAAGAAATTAATTTCGGTCTGGAATCCGTGTCACATTGAACAGACAGACAGACACACAGAGGCAGCCTCAGCAAGGCTTTAAAAATTTTTTGCTAATTAAATAAAATAAATTAGGCTGAAATGAGACCCCAGAAACCAAGGCACAGCAGAACCTGCCCCTTGGTGCTTATTTCACAACAAAGAAAATTTTAGGTGTGTGTTTCGGGTGATTTTTAACTAGCAGACGAGGCCCAGGCCTGGCAGCCGGCGGGAAGACGCTGGGAGAAAGCAGAGTTTGGCGTTAAATTTTTCTTTAAGCACTACTAAATAAATTAGGATGAAATCAGACCCTGTGAGGCAAGACACAGCAGATAATTGACCCAGAATCACTTATTTTACAGTGAAAAAATTTTAAATCGAGGCCCCAGGTTAGATCGAGCACACAGACACACAGAGAGACAGATGCAGCCACCGTGAGGTGTTAAAAATTTTTTTCTAATTAAAAAAAATAAATTAAGCTGCAATGAGACCACAGGCAGCAAGGCACAGCAGGAACCTATCCCTTGGTGGCTTATTCCACCAAAAAGAAATTTTTAGGTGCGTGTTTCGGGTGATTTTTAACACGCAGACGAGGCCCAGGCCTGGCAGCCGGTGGGAAGATGCTGGGAGAAACCCAGGGTTTTGTTTTAAATTTTTTCTTTAAGCACTACTAAATAAATTAGGATGAAATCAGACCCTGTGAAGGAGGAGAAAGCACTAACATGACCCAGGGTCACTTATTTTACAGGGAAAAATTTTAAATCGAGGCCCCAGGTAAGATCGAGCACACAGACACACGGAGGCAGCTGCCGTGACCATTTAAAAATTTTTTTCTAATTAAAAAAATAAATTAAGCTGCAATGAGACCCCGGGCAGCAAGGCACAGCAGCAGCCCTGCCATTTGTGGCTTATTCCAACAAAAAGAAATTTTAGGTGTGTTTCGGGTGATTTTTAACTAGGCAGACGACAAGGCCCAGGCCTGGCAGCCGGCGGGAAGACGCTGGGAGAAAGCCAGAGTTTGGCGTTAAATTTTTTCTTTAATATACGAATAAATTAGGATGAAAACAGACCCTGTGAGCAAGACACAGCAGATAATTGACCCAGAATCACTTATTTTACAGTGAAAAAATTTTAAATCGAGGCCCCAGGTTAGATCGAGCACACAGACACACAGAGAGACAGATGCAGCCACCGTGAGGTGTTAAAAATTTTTTTCTAATTAAAAAAAATAAATTAAGCTGCAATGAGACCACAGGCAGCAAGGCACAGCAGGAACCTATCCCTTGGTGGCTTATTCCACCAAAAAGAAATTTTTAGGTGCGTGTTTCGGGTGATTTTTAACACGCAGACGAGGCCCAGGCCTGGCAGCCGGTGGGAAGATGCTGGGAGAAACCCAGGGTTTTGTTTTAAATTTTTTCTTTAAGCACTACTAAATAAATTAGGATGAAATCAGACCCTGTGAAGCAACACACAGCAGAAAATTGACCCAGAACCACCGATTTTACAGTGAAAAAAATTTAAATCGAGGCCCCAGGTTAGATCAAGCACACAGACACACGGAGGCAGCCGCCGTGAGGCTTTAAAAAATTTTTTCTAATTAAAAAAAATAAATGAAGCTGCAATGAGACCACAGGCAGCAAGGCACAGCAGGAACCTGCAACTTGGTGGCTGATTCCACCAAAAAGAAAACTTTAGGTGCGTGTTTCGGGTGGTTTTTTGCAGACAGACAAGGACCAGGACTGGCAGCCGGCGGGAAGACGCTGGGACGAAGCCAGAGCCTTGTGTTAAAATTTTTCTTTAATGACTACTCATTAAATTAGGATGAAATGAGACCCTGTGAAGCAAGAGACAGCAGGAACATGACCCTTTTGTCGCTCTTTTTACAGTGAAAAACTTTTAGGTCAAAACCCCAGTTTAGATCGAGCACACAGACCGCTGCCCTTTCCCACGCCTGGACGTCCCGGTGCACTTCCGCCTTTTGGCCACTAGATGTCACCACAGGATAAGAAATGAAAAATCCCCAACCGACACTGACAGCCAGCGCCAAGGCTGTCAGGATGAGTCCTGTCTGACGAGCCAGAGGGTGATTTTTAAAAAATTATTTTAATAAAACGGGCTGGAATTAAGCCCCGGGAAGGGAAATACAGCAAGGCCATGCCCTGCCCTTGCGTCTTTCACAAATAAGAAATTTTTTCGGTCTCCGTCTCGGGTGATTTTTTAACACAAAGTCACACACAGTCACGGAGGTCGATGGGAATCCGCTGGGAGAAGCCAGAGTTTTTATGCTTTTAAATTTTTTCTGTAATTATAAACAATTAAATAAGGGTAATTTGAGACCCCCTCGAAGCCAGAGACGGCACTGACATGGCACCCGGTTGCTTATTTCACACATAAAACATCTCAGTCCAGGCCCCGGGTTTAGCTTGCAATCACAGGCACACAGAGGCAGCCAAGGCGAGGCTTTAAAAAAATTTTTTTATTCCTAAAAAAATAACTGATGCTGAAATCAGACCCTATGGATCAATAGACAGCATGTACGTGACACGTGGCTGCTTATTTCACAGGGAAAAAATTAATTTAGGTCTGGAATCTGTGTCACATTGAACACACAGAGAGACAGACACACAGAGGCAGCCTCAGCGAGGCTTTAAAATTTTTTTTCTAATTAAAAAACATAAATTAAGCTGCAATGAGACCCCGGGCAGCAAGGCACAGCAGCAACCTGCCATATGGTGGCTTATTCCAACAAAAAGAAATTCTTAGGTGTGTGTTTCAGGTGATTTTTAGCAGACAGACAGCCAAGGCCCAGGCCTGTCAGCCGGCGGGAAGACGCTGGGAGAAAGCCAGAGTTTGGCGTTAAATTTTTTCTTTAATTATTACAAAGCACATTAGGATGAAATCAGACCCTGTGAAGCAGGAGAAAGCAGTAACATGACCCGGGGTCGCTTATTTTACAGGGAAAAATTGTAAATCAAGGTCCCAGGTTAGATCAAGCACACAGACACACGAGGCAGCCTCAGCGAGGCTTTAAAATTTTTTTCTAATTAAAAAAAATAAATTAAGCTGCAATGAGACCACAGGCAGCAAGGCACAGCAGGAACCTGTCCCTTGGTGGCTTATTCCACCAAAAAGAAATTTTTAGGTGTGTGTTTCGGGTGATTTTTCACACACAGACGAGGCCCAGGCCTGGCAGCCGGCGGGAAGACGCTGGGAGAAAGCCAGAGTTTGGCGTTAAATTTTTTCTTTAAGCACTACTAAATAAATTAGGATGAAATCAGACCCTGTGAAGCAACACACAGCAGAAAATTGACCCAGAATCACTGATTTTACAGTGAAAAAATTTTTAATCGAGGCCCCAGGTTAGATCGAGCACACAGACACACGGAGGCAACCTCAGCGAGGCTTTAAAAATTTTTTTCTAATTAAAACAAATAAATTAAGCTGCAATGAGACCCGGGCAGCAAGGCACAGCAGTGCCCTGCATTTGGTGGCTTATTCCAACAAAAGAAAATTTTAAGGAGTGGTGTTTCGGGTGATTTTTTAACAGGCAGACAGCCAAGGCCCAGGCCTGGCAGCCGGCGGGAAGACACTGGGAGAAAGCCAGAGTGTTGGCGTTAATTATTTCTTTAATTATTACGAATTAAATTAGGATGAAAGCAGACCCTGTGAAGAAACACAGCAGAAAATTGACCCAGAATCACTGATTTTACAGTGAAAAAATTTTTAATCGAGGCCCCAGGTTAGATAGAGCCCAGAGACATACGGAGGCAGCCGCCGTGAGGCTTTAAAAATTTTTTCTAATTAAAAAAAATAAATTAAGCTGCAATGAGACCCCAGGGCAGCAGGCACAGCAGGGACCTGCCATTTGGTGGCTTATTCCAGCAAAAAGAAAATTTTAGGCGGTGTTTCGGGTGATTTTTAAACAAGCAGACGAGGCCCAGGCCTGGCAGCCGGCGGGAAGACGCTGGGAGAAAGCCAGAGTTTTGGCGTTAATTTTTTCTTTAATTATTACAAATTATATTAGGTGACATCAGAACCCGTGAAGCAAAACACAGCCTGAACGTGACACGCGGCTGCTCATTTCACCCGAGGAAAAAAACTTTATGCCCAGGCCCCGGTTACAGTCACACCCCAGGCGCCCTTGTGGTCGAGGCACAGAGAACAGTGGAATCGCTCCCCGCGACGGGGAACCGAGAGTCCCGACCCGGGCGGGTCCTGTCTCCACGCCGGGGACCTCACCCCGTGGGACGGCGACGGGGGGGGTCACCCCGAGAGTCAGACACCCCAACAGTGACGCGGAACTCAGGGTCTCTGCCCGGGGCGTTTCCCCACGGAGGGACCGGGGACCATGCACAGCGACGGACCTAAGGGGGCGGGGCCCGAGTGCAATCCGGGGAGGCGGGTCCGGCGGGAGGCGGGAGCCACCCAGCGGGACGGATCCGGTCTCCCTGGCCGGGCCCTGGTTCCATGGCCGGGCTCGGGAGGGCCGGATCGCTGCCCTTAGCCCGCGCCTGGAAGTCCCGGTGCAGTTCCGCCTTTTGGCCACGAGATGTCACCACAGGATAAGAAATGAAAAACCCCCACCCGACACAGGACAGCCAGCGCCAAGGCTGTCGATGTCGATCCCGGCTCACGAGCCACAGCGGGATTTTTAAAAATTATTTTAATAAACGGGAAGGAATTAGCCCCGGGAAGCGAGATAACGGCAAGCACGTGCCCTGCCCTGGCTTCTTTCATAAATAAGAAATTTTTTCGGTCTACGTCTCATGAGATTTTTTAACAGAAAGTCACACATGGTCACGGAGATCGATGGAAATCCGCTGGGAGAAGCCAGAGTTTTTTTTGCTTTTAAAATTTTCCTGCAATTATACAAAATTAAATAAGGCTAAATTGAGACCCCCTCGAAGCCAGAGACGGCACGGACGTGGCAACCCGGTTGCTTATTTCACACATAAAACATATCAATCCAGGCCCCGGCTTTAGCTTGCAATCACAGGCACACAGAGGCAGCCAGGCGAGGCTTTAAAAATTTTTTTCTGATTAAAAAAAATAAATTAAGCTGCAATGAGACCCCGGCCAGCAAGGCACAACAGAAACCTGCACTTGGTGGCTTACTCCACCAAAAGAAAATTTTAGGAGTATGTTTCGGGTGATTTTTGACACACAGACAGACCCAGGCCTGGCAGGCGGCGGGAAGGCGCTGGGAGAAAGCCAGAGTTTGGCGTTAAATTATTTCTTTAATTATTACGAATTAAAATAGGATGAAATCAGACCCTGTGAAGCAAGACACAGCAGACAATTGACCCAGAATCACTGATTTTACAGTGAAAAAAATTTTAATCGAGGCCCAAGTTAGATCGAGCACACAGACACACAGACAGACAGATGCAGCCGCCGTGAGGCGTTAAAAATTTTTTCTAATAAAAAAAATAAATTAAGCTGCAATGAGACCCCGGGCAGCAAGGCACAGCAGGGACCTGCCATTTGGTGGCCTATTCCACCAAAAAGAAAATTTTAGGTGTGTGTTTCGGGTGATTTTAACACGCAGACAGCCAGGCCCAGGCCTGGCAGCAGGCGGGAAGCTGCTGGGAGCAAGCCAGAGTTTGGCGTTAATTTTTTTCTTTAAGCACTACTAAATAATTAGGATGAAATCAGACCCTGTGAAGCAACACACAGCAGAAAATTGACCCAGAACCACCGATTTTACATTGAAAACAATTTAAATCGAGGCCCCAGGTTAGATCAAGCACACAGACACACGGAGGCAGCCGCCGTGAGGCGTTAAAAAAGTTTTTCTAATTAAAAAAAAATAAATTAAGCTGCCATGAGACCCCGGGCAGCAAGGCACAGCAGGGACCTGCCATTTTGGTGGCTTATTCCACCAAAAAGAAAATTTGAGGTTCGTGTTTCGGGTGATTTTTACAAGCAGAAAGGCCCAGGCCTGGCAGCCGGCGGGAAGACCGCTGGGAGAATACCAGAGTTTGGCGTTAAATTTTTCTCTAATTATTACAAATTATATTAGGTGAAATGAGAGGCTGTGAAGCAAGAGAGAGCAGGAACATGACCCGGGGTCGTCTTATTGTACAATGAAAAAATTTTAGGTCAAAGCCCCAGTTTAGATCGAGCACACAGACCACTGACCTTTCCCGCGCCTGGACGTCCCGGTGCTGTTCGGCCTTTTGGTCACAAGATGTCACCACAGGATAAGAAATGAAAAATCCCCACCCGACACTGACAGCCAGCGCCAAGGCTGTCAGGGTGAGTCCTGTCTGACGAGACAGAGGGTGATTTTAAAAAATTATTTTAATAAAACGGGCTGGAATTAAGGCCCGGGAAGGGAGATACAGCAAGGCCATGCCCTGCCCTTGCGTCTTTCACAAATAAGAAATTGTTTTGGTCTCTGTCTCGGGTGATTTTTTAACAGAAAGTCACACACAGACACACGGAGGCAGCCGCCGTGAGGCTTTAAAAATTTTTTTCTAATTAAAAAAAATAAGTTAAGCTGCAATGAGACCCCAGGCAGCAAGGCACAGCAGGGACCTTCCCTTTGGTGGCTTATTCCAAAAAAAAGAAAATTTTAGGTGTGTGTTTCGGGTGATTTTTAACACGCAGACAGCCAAGGCCCAGGCCTGGCAGGCGGCGGGAAGACGCTGGGAGAAAAGCCAGAGTTTGGCGTTAATTTATTTCTTTAATTTACGAATTAAATTAGGATGAAATCAGACCCTTGTGAAGCAAGACACAGCAGAAAATTGACCCAGAATCACTGATTTTTCAGTGAAAAATTTAAAATCGAGGGCCCCAGGTTAGATCGAGCACACAGACACACAGACAGACAGATGCAGCCGCCGTGAGGTGTTAAAAATTTTTTTCTAATTAAAAAAAATAATTAAGCTGCAATGAGACCCCGGGCAGCAAGGCACAGCAGGGACCTGCCATTTGTGGCCTATTCCACCAAAAGAAAATTTTAGGTGCGTGTTTTGGGTGATTTTAACACGCAGACGCCAGGCCCAGGCCTGGCAGCCGGCGGGAAGACGCTGGGAGAAAGCTAGAGTTTGGTTTTAAATTTTTTCTTTAAGCACTACTAAATAAATTAGGATGAAATCAGACCCTGTGAGGCAAGACACAGCAGATAATTGACCCAGAATCGATTATTTTACAGTGAAAAAATTTAAATCGAGGCCCAGGTTAGATCGAGCACACAGACACACGAGGCAGCTGCCGTGAGGCTTTAAAAAATTTTTTTCTAATAAAAAAAATTAATTAAGCTGCACAAGACCCCGGGCAGCAAGGCCACAGCAGGGCCATGCCATTTGGTGGCTTATTCCACCAAAAAGAAAATTTTAGGCGTGTGTTTCGGGTGATGTTTAACATGCACACAGCCAAGGCCCAGGCCTGGCAGTCGGCGGAAGACGCTGGGAGAAAGCCAGAGTTTGGCGTTAAATTATTTCTTTAATTATACGAATTAAATTAGGATGAAATCAGACCCTGTGAAGCAAGACACAGCAGAAAATTGACCCAGAATCGCTTATTTTACAGTGAAAAAATTTTTAATTCGAGGCCCCAGGTAAGATCGAGCACACAGACACACGGAGGCAGCTGCCGTGACGGAGTTAAAATTTTTTTTCTAATTAAAAAAAATAAATTAAGCTGCAATGAGACCCCGGGCAGCAAGGCACAGCAGGAACCTGTCCCTTGGTGGCTTATTCCACCAAAAAGAAATTTTTAGGTGTGTGTTTCGGGTGATTTTTAGCACACAGACAAACAAGGCCCAGGCCTGGCAGCCGGCGGGAAGACGCTGGGAGAAAGCCAGAGTTTGGCGTTAAATTTTTTCTTTAATTATTACAAATTATATTAGGTGACATCAGACCCCGTGAAGCAAAACACAGCCTGAACGTGACACGCGGCTGCTCATTTCACCCGAGGAAAAAAACTTTATGCCCAGGCCCCGGTTACAGTCACACCCCAGGCGCCCTTGTGGTCGAGGCACAGAGAACAGTGGAATCGCTCCCCGCGACGGGGAACCGAGAGTCCCGACCCGGGCGGGTCCGGTCTCCACGCCGGGGACCCTCACCCCGTGGGACGGCGGCGGGGGGGGTCACCCCGAGAGTCAGACACCCCAACAGTGACGGCGGAACTCAGGGTCTCTGCCCGGGGCGTTTCCCCACGGAGGGACCGGGGACGCTGCACAGCGACGGACCTAAGGGGGCGGGGCCCGAGTGCAATCCGGGGAGGCGGGTCCGGCGGGAGGCGGGAGCCACCCAGCGGGACGGATCCGGTCTCCCTGGCCGGGGCCCTGGTTCCCTGGCCGGGCTCGGGAGGCCGGATCGCTGCCCTTAGCCCGCGCCTGGAAGTCCCGGTGCAGTTCCGCCTTTTGGCCACGAGATGTCACCACAGGATAAGAAATGAAAAACCCCCACCCGACACAGGCAGCCAGCGCCAAGGCTGTCGATGTCGATCCCGGCTCACGAGCCACAGGGGGATTTTTAAAAAATTATTTTAATAAAACGGGAAGGAATTAAGCCCCGGGAAGCGAGATACGGCAAGCACGTGCCCTGCCCTGGCTTCTTTCATAAATAAGAAATTTTTTCGGTCTACGTCTCATGAGATTTTTTAACAGAAAGTCACACATGGTCACGGAGATCGATGGAAATCCGCTGGGAGAAGCCAGAGTTTTTTTGCTTTTAAAATTTTCCTGCAATTATACAAAATTAAATAAGGCTAAATTGAGACCCCCTCGAAGCCAGAGACGGCACGGACGTGGCACCCGGTTGCTTATTTCACACATAAAACATATCAATCCAGGCCCCGGCTTTAGCTTGCAATCACAGGCACACAGAGGCAGCCAAGGCGAGGCTTTAAAAATTTTTTTCTGATTAAAAAAAATAAATTAAGCTGCAATGAGACCCCGGGCAGCAAGGCACAACAGAAACCTGCAACTTGGTGGCCTATTCCACCAAAAAGAAAATTTTAGGAGTGGGTTTTGGGGGATTTTTAACACGCAGACAAGGCCCAGGCCTGGCAGGCGGCGGGAAGGCGCTGGGAGAAAGCCAGAGTTTGGCGTTAAATTATTTCTTTAATTTTTACGAATTAAATTAGGATGAAAGCAGACCCTGTGAAGCAGGACACAGCAGAAAATTGACCCAGAATCACTGATTTTACAGTGAAAAAAATTTAAATCGAGGCCCCAGGTTAGATCGAGCACACAGACACACAGACACACGGAGGCAGCCTCAGCGAGGCTTTAAAAATTTTTTTCTAATTAAAAAAAATAAATTAAGCTGCAATGAGACCCCGGGCAGCAAGGCACAGCAGGGACCTGCCATTTGGTGGCTTATTCCAACAAAAAGAAAATTTTAGGTGTGTGTTTCGGGTGATTTTTAACACGCAGACAAACAAGGCCCAGGCCTGGCAGCCGGCGGGAAGACGCTGGGAGAAAGCCAGAGTTTGGCGTTAAATTTTTTCTTTAAGCGCTACTAAATAAATTAGGATGAAATCAGACCCTGTGAAGCAAGACACAGCAGGAACATGACCCAGAATCACTTATTTTAGAGAGAAAAAATTTTAAATCCAGGCCCCAGGTTAGATCAAGCACACAGACACACGGAGGCAGCCGCCGTGAGGCGTTAAAAATTTTTTTCTAATTAAAAAAAATAAATTAAGCTGCCATGAGACCCCGGGCAGCAAGGCACAGCAGGGACCTGCCATTTGGTGGCTTATTCCACCAAAAAGAAAATTTGAGGTTCGTGTTTCGGGTGATTTTTAACAAGCAGACAAGGCCCAGGCCTGGCAGCCGGCGGGAAGACGCTGGGAGAATACCAGAGTTTGGCGTTAAATTTTTTCTCTAATTATTACAAATTATATTAGGTGAAATGAGAGGCTGTGAAGCAAGAGAGAGCAGGAACATGACCGGGGTCGCTTATTGTACAATGAAAAAATTTTAGGTCAAAGCCCCAGTTTAGATCGAGCACACAGACCACTGACCTTTCCCGCGCCTGGACGTCCCGGTGCAGTTCGGCCTTTTGGTCACAAGATGTCACCACAGGATAAGAAATGAAAAATCCCCACCCGACACTGACAGCCAGCGCCAAGGCTGTCAGCGTGAGTCCTGTCTGACGAGACAGAGGGGGATTTTTAATAAATTATTTTAATAAAACGGGCTGGAATTAAGGCCCGGGAAGGGAGATACAGCAAGGCCATGCCCTGCCCTTGCGTCTTTCACAAATAAGAAATTGTTTTGGTCTCCGTCTCGGGTGATTTTTTAACCGAAAGTCACACACAGACACACGGAGGCAGCCGCCGTGAGGCTTTAAAATTTTTTTTCTAATTAAAAAAAATAAATTAAGCTGCAATGAGACCCCAGGCAGCAAGGCACAGCAGGAACCTGCCATTTGGTGGCTTATTCCAACAAAAAGAAAATTTTAGGTGCGTGTTTCGGGTGATTTTTAACACGCAGACAGCCAAGGCCCAGGCCTGGCAGCCGGCGGGAAGACGCTGGGAGAAAGCCAGAGTTTGGCGTTAAATTTTTTCTTTAAGCACTACTAAATAAATTAGGATGAAATCAGACCCTGTGAAGCAACACACAGCAGAAAATTGACCCAGAACCACCGATTTTACAGTGAAAACAATTTAAATCGAGGCCCCAGGTTAGATCGAGCACACAGACAGACGGAGGCAGCCGCCGTGAGGCTTTAAAAATTTTTTTCTAATTAAAAAAAATAAGTTAAGCTGCAATGAGACCCCAGGCAGCAAGGCACAGCAGGGACCTTCCCTTTGGTGGCTTATTCCAAAAAAAAGAAAATTTTAGGTGTGTGTTTCGGGTGATTTTTAACACGCAGACGAGGCCCAGGCCTGGCAGGCGGCGGGAAGACGCTGGGAAAAAGCCAGAGTTTGGCGTTAATTTATTTCTTTAATTTTTACGAATTAAATTAGGATGAAATCAGACCCTTTGAAGCAAGACACAGCCGAAAATTGACCCAGAATCACTGATTTTTCAGTGAAAAAATTTTAAATCGAGGCCCCAGGTTAGATCGAGCACACAGAAACACGGAGGCAGCTGCCGTGAGGCTTTAAAAAATTTTTTCTAATTAAAAAAAATAAATTAAGCTCCAACAAGAGCCCGGGCAGCAAGGCACAGCAGGATCCTGTCCCTTGGTGGCTTATTCCAACAAAAAGAAAATTTTAGGTGTGTGTTTCGGGTGATTTTTAACACGCAGACAGCCAAGGCCCAGGCCTGGCAGGCGGCGGGAAGACGCTGGGAGAAAGCCAGACTTTGTCGTTAAATTATTTCTTTAATTATTACGAATTAAATTAGGATGAAATCAGACCCTGTGAAGCAGGAGAAAGCAGGAACATGACCCAGGGTCGCTTATTTTACAGGGAAAAATTTTAAATCGAGGCCCCAGGTTAGATCGAGCACACAGACACACGGAGGCAGCCGCCGTGAGGCTTTAAAATTTTTTTTCTAATTAAAAAAAATAAATTAAGCTGCAATGAGACCCCGGGCAGCAAGGCACAGCAGGAACCTGTCCCTTGGTGGCTTATTCCAACAAAAAGAAATTTTTAGGTGTGTGTTTCGGGTGATTTTTAACACGCAGACAGACAAGGCCCAGGCCTGGCAGCTGGCGGGAAGACGCTGGGAGAAAACCAGGGTTTGGCGTTAAATTTTCTCTTTAATTAATAAATCTAAAGCGGGCAGAAATCAGACCCTGTGAGGCCAAACACGGCCTGAATCTGAATTCTGAGACGCGAAAAAACCGACACTGTCTCTTTAAAAATTAACGAAACTGGAAACGGCGTGGCGGGCAACATGGCGACCGGGACGGGAGCCGGGGACGCACGCCGAGGCCTGGCCGGTTCTAATCCCGTCGGCCCTCGCCGCCGCCTCGGCGGGGGCCGCGTGGAGGCCGGCGGATCGTATCGCCGTGACCCCGAGGGGGCCGGAGCGACTCCCGGGACGTGAGGCGACCGACACGTGTGGCTGGAGACGAGGACCTGCCGGGCGAGGCTCCGAGGCCATCATCGCCGCCGCCGCCGTCCGCCGCCGCCGCCGCCGCGGCTTTGCCGGTTCTAATCCCAGCGGCCCTCGCCGCCGCCGAGGCCGGGGGCCGCAGGGAGGCCGGCGGATCGTATCGCCGTGATCCCGGAGGGATTCGAGGTACAAGGAAACGACAGAAACGGTCTGTGAAAGCAGGGACCGGCCGGCCAAGATGGCACCGGCGGCGGCGGCGGTGGTGGGGCCCGCGGCGGCCTCGCTCCACGCGGTCCACGCCGCCGCCGCCGCCGAGGCAGGGGACCGCGGGGAGGCGGGCGGGCGGGACGGTGGTGATTCTGAGCGAGCGGGAGCGATTGTCGGGCCGCTAAGCGACCGAACGTCCCAGCGGGACGGAGACCGGGCATCCAACATGGCGGCGGCGGCGGCGGCGGCGGCGGAGCCCGCGGCGGCCTCGCTCCACGCGGTCCACGCCGCCGCCGCCGAGGCAGGGGACCGCGGGGAGGCGGGCGGGCGGGACGGCGGTGATTCTGAGCGAGCGGGAGCGATTCTCGGGCCGTTAAGCGACCGAACGTCCCAGCGGGACGGAGACCGGGCATCCAACATGGCGACGGCGGCGGCGGCGGCGGCGGCGGTGGTTTCCACCCCAGCCGCCGCCCGGAGGGACCCCGTCTCCCTGCCGCTGGGAGGGTGTGGGAACCGAGAAACGCGCGGGCGTCTCCACGCGGCGGGCGGGCACGGGCGAGCCCGGCGCCCGGCGCCCGGCGGGTCCCGGTAACGGGCCCGGTCGCCCGGGAGTTCCCGGTGGCGGGCGCGGTTTCGCGAACCGGCCGCCGGGTGGCGCCGGAGAGCGGTGAGAGCCGGGAGCTGCCCGTGGGAACCGGAGCGTGAGAAACGCGGAGCCGGTCCCCGGCTCGCCGCCCTGAAGGTTTTATGTCGGTTCTGTTCCTTGTGTCTGAGTAAAAAAAAAAGAAAAATAGAGAGAAAGGAGGCGGTGGCTGTTTTTCGGCGGCGGACAGGGGGTGGGTGCGGAGCGCGTGCGACTGTGGCCGACGAGGCGGTCGTGTCTCGTGTGGGGGGCGGGCGGGCGGGCCTCGGGGTCCCCGTGTGTGCGAGGAAGGAGCCCGGGGACCCCTCGCCCCGCGGGACGCGCTCGCGACGAGGTTCCCCCTTCCCCACGGACGCTCGGGCTCCCGTGGGTCTGCGGGACTCGGGGTTCACACCCGGGTCGCCGCGCTCTGCGGGGCGGCGGGGACCCCCGCACCCCGACGGACCCCGGACGCGGGGCGTCCACCCCTCACCCCCCCACCCACCCCCCCACCCACACACACGCAGGCAGGCGCGCGCGGGCGTGGGGCTCGGGCTCCCGCGGCGTGGCACCGAGGGTCCCGGTCTCCGCGCCGGGGACCCCCTCACCACCGCGGGACGGGATGGGGGCGGGGCGGGGTCCCCCACCCGAGAGTCGGCGGCACCCCCGTGAGGGCGGAACCAAAGTTCCCCGCTCCGGCCGTTTCCGGCGGGGCGGTCGGGGGACGCTGTACAGGGACGGACGCGCTGTTGGCCGGCGGCTGCAGTTCCGCCTTTTGGCCACTAGATGTCGCCAGAGGATAAGAAATGAGAAATGTCCCCGTGCGACGGGCGCTGAGTGTGAGCCTGGGTCTACGGGGGCGGCGGCGGGGGCGACGACGCTGTCTCTCCGTCCGGGCGCCCGCTAATGACCGGACTCTGCTCTCTCTCTCTCTCCCCGCAGGACGCCCGCCCGCCCGCGCTCTCCGTGACGCGACCACCGACTGCTAGGTTCTTATTTCGGGGGGGAGGCCCTGTGTGTACTCGTGTCACCCGGGAGGCTCTGTCCGGCCCAGAGAAGGTGTTTTCTCAGCAGAGTCCTCACGCTGTGAGCTGCCTTGCCTGTCGCCCTTGGGCACAGGCAGAGAACAGGGGTGATGCTAGGGTTAGGGTGCAGCTAGGGTTACGGTGAGGCTAGGGTTACGGTGCGGCTAGGGTTACGGTGAGGCTAGGGTTACGGTGAGGCTAGGGTTACGGTGAGGCTAGGGTTACGGTGCAGCTAGGGTTACGGTGAGGCTAGGGTTACGGTGAGGCTAGGGTTACGGTGAGGCTAGGGTTACGGTGCAGCTAGGGTTACGGTGCGGCTAGGGTTACGGTGAGGCTAGGGTTACGGTGCAGCTAGGGTTAGGGTGATGCTAGGGTTACGGTGCAGCTAGGGTAAGGGTTAGGAGAGTCCAGGGTTAGGACTTCCAGGTAGGGTCCAGTGTCCCTTAGGCACTTCCCCGGGCTCCTGGACGGAGCACAGGAGAGCGTAGCACCTCCCACAGACCTCCAGGCTACGCCCACAGACCTCCAGGCACCTCCCACAAGCTCCAGGACTCTGCCCAGAGACTCCCAGGTGAGGACTAGACACTTGCAGTTAACTTCCCGGGCTCCTGGGCGGAGCCCAGGAGACCGTAGCACCTCCCACAGACGCCCAGGCACCTCCCACAGACCCCCAAGCAACGCCCACAAGCTCCAGGACCTTGCCCAGAGACTCCCAGGTGAGGACTAGACACTTGCAGTTAATTTCCCGGGCTCCTGGGCGGAGCCCAGGAGACCGTAGCACCTCCCACAGACGTCCAGGCAACACCCACAGACCTCCAGGCACCTCCCACGAGCTCCAGGACTCCTCACAGAGACTCCCAGGTGAGGACTAGACACTTGTAAACTCTTCCTCGGGCTCCTGGGCGGAGCCCAGGAGACCGTAGCACCTCCTACAGACCTCCAGGCACCTCCCACAGACCTCTAGGCAACGCCCACAGACCTCCAAGCACCTCCCACAGTCTCCCAGGTGAGCACTAGACACTTGCAGGTAACTTCCCGGGGTCCTGGGCGGAGCCCAGGAGACCGTAGCACCTCCCACAGACACCCAGGCACCTCCCACAGACCTCCAGGCACCTCCCACAGACCTCCAGGCACCTCCCACAAGCTCCAGGACTCCTCACAGAGACTCCCAGGTGAGCACTAGACACTTGCAGGTAACTTCCCGGGCTCCTGGGCGGAGCCCAGGAGACCGTAGCACCTCCCACAGACACCCAGGCACCTCCCACAGACCTCCAGGCACCTCCCACAGACCTCCAAGCACCTCCCACAGGCTCCAGGACTCTGCCCAGAGACTCCCAGGTGAGGACTAGACACTTGTAAACACTTCCTCGGGCTCCTGGGCGGAGCCCAGGAGACCGTAGCACCTCCCACAGATGCCCAGGCACCTCCCACAGACGTCCAGGCAACGCCCACAGACCTCCAGGCACCTCCCACAAGCTCCAGGACTCTACCCACAGTCTCCCTGGTGAGCACTAGACACTTGCAGGTAACATCCCGGGCTCATGGGCGGAGCCCAGGAGACCGTTGCACCTCCCACAGATGCCCAGGCACCTCCCACAGACCTCCAGGCAACGCCCACAGACCTCCAAGCACCTCCCACAGGCTCCAGGACTCTGCCCAGAGACTCCCAGGTGAGCACTAGACACTTGCAGTTAACTTCCCGGGCTCCTGGGCGGAGCCCAGGAGACCGTAGCACCTCCCACAGGTGCCCAGTCACCTCCCACAGACCTCCAGGCACCTCCCACAGACCTCCAAGCACCTCCCACAGGCTCCAGGACTCTGCCCTGAGACTCCCAGGGGAGCACTAGACACTTGCAGTTAACTTCCCGGGCTCCTGGGCGGAGCCCAGGAGACCGTAGCACCTCCCACAGATGCCCAGGCACCTCCCACAGACCTCCAAGCAACGCCCACAAGCTCCAGGACTCTGCCCAGAGACTCCCAGGTGAGGACTAGACACTTGCAGTTAACTTCCTGGGCTCCTGGGCGGAGCCCAGGAGACCGTAGCACCTCCCACAGACGCCCAGGCACCTCCCACAGACCTCCAGGCAACGCCCACAGACCTCCAAGCACCTCCCACAGGCTCCAGGACTCTGCCCTGAGACTCCCAGGGGAGCACTAGACACTTGCAGTTAACTTCCCGGGCTCCTGGGCGGAGCCCAGGAGACCGTAGCACCTCCCACAGACGCCCAGGCACCTCCCACAGACCCCCAAGCAACGCCCACAAGCTCCAGGACCTTGCCCAGAGACTCCCAGGTGAGGACTAGACACTTGCAGTTAATTTCCCGGGCTCCTGGGCGGAGCCCAGGAGACCGTAGCACCTCCCACAGATGCCCAGGCACCTCCCACAGACCTCCAGGCAACGCCCACAGACCTCCAAGCACCTCCCACAGGCTCCAGGACTCCTCCCAGTGACTCCCAGGTGAGGACTAGACACTTGTAAACTCTTCCTCGGGCTCCTGGGCGGAGCCCAGGAGACCGTAGCACCTCCCACAGACCTCCAGTCACCTCCCACAGACCTCCAAGCACCTCCCACAGGCTCCAGGACTCTGCCCAGAGACTCCCAGGTGAGGACTAGACACTTGCATTTAACCTCCCGGGCTCCTGGGCGGAGCCTAGGAGACCGTAGCACCTCCCACAGATGCCCAGGCACCTCCCACAGACCTCCAAGCACCTCCCACAAGCTCCAGGACTCCTCCCAGCAACTCCCAGGTGAGGACTAGAGACTTGCAGTTAACTTCCCGGGCTCCTGGGCGGAGCCCAGGAGACCGTAGCACCTCCCACAGACCTCCAGGCACCTCCCACAGACCTCCAGGCAATGCCCACAAGCTCCAGGACTCTGCCCAGAGACTCCCAGGTGAGCACTAGAGACTTGGAGTCAACTTCCCGGGCTCCTGGGCGGAGCCCAGGAGACCGTAGCACCTCCCACAGACCTCCAGGCACCTCCCACAGACCTCCAGGCTACGCCCACAGACCTCCAAGCAACGCCCACAGGCTCCAGGCACCTCCCACAGTCTCCCAGGGGAGCACTAGACACTTGCAGGTAACTTCCCGGGGTCCTGGGCGGAGCCCAGGAGACCGTAGCACCTCCCACAGACCTCCAGGCAACGCCCACAGACCTCCAGGCAACGCCCACGAGCTCCAGGACTCTGCCCAGAGACTCCCAGGTGAGCACTAGACACTTGTAAACTCTTCCTCGGGCTCCTGGGCGGAGCCCAGGAGACCGTAGCACCTCCCACAGATGCCCAAGCTCCTCCCACAAGCTCCAGGACTCTGCCCTGAGACTCCCAGGTGAGGACTAGACACTTGCAGTTAACTTCCCGGGCTCCTGGGCGGAGCCAAGGAGACCGTAGCACCTCCCACAGACCTCCATGCACCTCCCACAGACCACCAGGCACCTCCCACAAGCTCCAGGACTCCTCCCAGCAACTTCCAGGTGAGGACTAGACACTTGTAGTTAACTTCCCGGGCTCCTGGGCGGAGCCCAGGAGACCGCAGCACCTCCCACAGATGCCCAGGCACCTCCCACAGACCTCCAGGCAACGTCCGCAGACCTCCAAGCACCTCCCACAGGCTCCTGGACTCTGCCCACAGTCTCCCAGGTGAGCACTAGAGACTTGGAGTTAACTTCCCGGGCTCCTGGGCGGAGCCCAGGAGACCGTAGCACCTCCCACAGATGCCCAGGCACCTCCCACAGACCTCCAGGCAACGCCCACAGACCTCCAAGCACCTCCCACAGGCTCCAGGACTCTGCCTAGAGACTCCCAGGTGACCACTAGAGACTTGCAGTTAACTTCCCGGGCTCATGGGCGGAGCCCAGGAGACCGTAGCACCTCCCACAGACGTCCAGGCACCTCCCACAGACGTCCAGGCAACGCCCACAGACCTCCAGGCACCTCCCACGAGCTCCAGGACTCTGCCCAGAGACTCCCAGGTGAGGACTGGACACTTGTAAACTCTTCCTCGGGCTCCTGGGCGGAGCCCAGGAGACCGTAGCACCTCCCACAGATGCCCAAGCTCCTCCCACAAGCTCCAGGACTCTGCCCTGAGACTCCCAGGTGAGGACTAGACACTTGCAGTTAACTTCCCGGGCTCCTGGGCGGAGCCCAGGAGACCGTAGCACCTCCCACAGACATCCAGGCACCTCCCACAGACCTCCAGGCAACGCCCCCAGACCTCCAAGCACCTCCCACAAGCTCCAGGACTCTGCCCAGAGACTCCCAGGTGAGGACTAGAGACTTGCAGTTAACTTCCCGGGCTCCTGGGCGGAGCCCAGGAGACCGTAGCACCTCCCACAGACGCCCAGCCTCCTCCCACAGACCTCCAAGCACCTCCCACAGGCTCCAGGACTCTGCCCTGAGACTCCCAGGTGAGCACTAGACACTTGCAGTTAACTTCCCGGGCTCCTGGGCGGAGCCCAGGAGACCGTAGCACCTCCCACAGATGCCCAGGCACCTCCCACAGACCTCCAGGCAACGCCCACAGACCTCCAAGCACCTCCCACAGGCTCCAGGACTCCTCCCAGTGACTCCCAGGTGAGGACTAGACACTTGTAAACTCTTCCTCGGGCTCCTGGGCGGAGCCCAGGAGACCGTAGCACCTCCCACAGACCTCCAGTCACCTCCCACAGACCTCCAAGCACCTCCCACAGGCTCCAGGACTCTGCCCAGAGACTCCCAGGTGAGGACTAGACACTTGCATTTAACCTCCCGGGCTCCTGGGCGGAGCCTAGGAGACCGTAGCACCTCCCACAGATGCCCAGGCACCTCCCACAGACCTCCAAGCACCTCCCACAAGCTCCAGGACTCCTCCCAGCAACTCCCAGGTGAGGACTAGAGACTTGCAGTTAACTTCCCGGGCTCCTGGGCGGAGCCCAGGAGACCGTAGCACCTCCCACAGACCTCCAGGCACCTCCCACAGACCTCCAGGCAACGCCCACAAGCTCCAGGACTCTGCCCAGAGACTCCCAGGTGAGGACTAGAGACTTGCAGTTAACTTCCCGGGGTCCTGGGCGGAGCCCAGGAGACCGTAGCACCTCCCACAGATGCCCAGGCACCTCCCACAGACCTCCAGGCACCTCCCACAAGCTCCAGGACTCCTCCCAGCAACTCCCAGGTGAGGACTAGACACTTGCAGTTAACTTCCCGGGCTCCTGGGCGGAGCCCAGGAGACCGTAGCACCTCCCACAGACGCCCAGGCACCTCCCACAGACCTCCAGGCAACGCCCACAGACCTCCAGGCACCTCCCACGAGCTCCAGGACTCTGCCCAGAGACTCCCAGGTGAGGACTGGACATCTGTGGACACCTGTAGACACCTCCCCGGGCTCCCGGCACCTCCCACTGACCGCCAAGCAACGCCCACTCGCTCCAGGACTCCACCGACAGACAGACGGACTCCTCCAGGAGGAAGACTGCACGTCAGAGACGCCAAGGAGGACACTTTATTAGTAGCCAACGCGTCGTCACCAGCGCACAATAAAACGATACACACGTAGACAAACGAGTGAATTAAACTATCACAGGACGCGCCGCGTCCAACCAACCGATACACGACAGGTTCAGCTCTCAGCCTAGATTTAGGCTTCGGCCTAGTCCGCGGGCCGAGCGTCTGGGTCAGGATCTGGGTTAGGTTCGAGTTTCTACTCACAGAGTGCGGGCGCAGGACGGGGGGGGTGGTGGGTGGTGGGTGGTGGGTGGTGGTCTCGCCAAACACACGCAGGTCAGACCCGTGACAGGCAGGTGCAGGCAGCCGTGGGCCTAGATTTAGGCTTCGGCCTGGTCCTGAGAGTGAGGCTCCGCTGAGAACCTGGCCCGGTTCTTCCCGGTCTCTCTCCACTCACACGCGGGGGGGGGGGGGTCTCGGCTCCCAGGCAGGCAGGCAGGCAGGCAGGCAGGCAGGCAGGCAGGCGCAGGTCAGGCTCCGGGCCCGTGACGGGCAGGTGCAGGCAGCCGTGGGCCTAGATTTAGGCTTCGGCCTGGTCCTCAGACAGCTCAGGTTCGTGAAGCCAGCCAGCCAGTCAGCCAGTCAGTCACTCGGTCGGTCGGTCAAGTGCAGCGGCAGGCGGGTCACCGGAGCGGAGCGGAACCGGAGGAAACAGGAAGTGACGACGCCGCCGCGCCGCCGCACGCACGGAGCCCTGGGAGAGAGGAAGTGACGTCTCGGGGTCGGGGGTCAGAGGTCACCGACCCCGCTCCGGACGTGACGTTTCGGGGGCCGTCCCGGACGTGACGTCTCGGGGTCAGGGGTCGCCCGGATGTGACGTCAGAGGGGTCAGGGGGCCGGGCCTTCCCCGGGAAGCGCCGCCCCTCGGGAAGTGACGTCTCGGGGTCGGGGGTCACCCGGATGTGACGTCACAGGGTCAGGGGGCCGGTTCGACCCCGGGAAGCGCCGCCCCTCCCGGACGTGACGTCGAGGGGTCGGGGGGTCGCCCGGACGTGACGTCGAGGGGTCACGGGGCGGGGCGTCTCCAGGAAGTGACGTCACGTAAACAGAGAGGGCGGGCCGTCTCCAGGAAGTGACGTCACGTAAACAAAGGGCCCCGGCCGTCTCCAGGAAGTGACGTCACCGACACCGAGGCCCCGGAGACCGCGGGCCGCCCCTTCTCCGTCTCTCTTCCTCAAAAAATCACCCCCCTCACACCGACCGCCTGTATAAAAAAATGTATAAAAAAATGTATAAAAAAATGTATAAAAAAATGTATAAAAAAAAAAGAGTCCAGCGAAAATTTTTCGCCAAAAAAAAATTTTTTGAAAAAAAAAAATGCCGGTGTAAAAACCCCCAAAAAAGGCCAGCTGCGAAAGCGGGGAGAGAGAGAGAGAGCCCTCGCAGGAGCCCGGCCTCCGCGGAAGCCCGCTGACCATCACTCCCTCCCCAGGCTCCCCGGAGCAGAGGGGCCCTCTCTGCCCGGGAAGCCCGGGAGGGGTGACGGCCAGGGGCTCCGCGGAGGCCTCGGCTCGGGAGTAGCCGGCTCCTGCGGGGTCTCTCTCTCCCCGGGGCCGCCGCCGGCCTTCCCGCTCGCCCCCCTTGGCCTCCGGTGCAGAGGGGCCCTCTCTGCCCGTGAGGCCCGGGATTTGGGGCGGGAGGCGGCCGGGGCGGCCTCGCAGGCGCCGCTTCGGGATGCGGCTCCTGCTGCCCTGGCGGCTGCTGTCTCCCCCGGGGCCGCCGCCGTCGCCGGCTCTGCCTCGCCCTGGGCCTCCCGGGCAGAGAGGGCCCCTCTGCTCCGGAGGGCCTGAGGCTCGGCGGGAGCCGGGCTCGGTGGGGCCCCGGGCGGGCTCCGGCTCGGGATGCGGAGCCCGCTGCAGCCGCCGCAGCTGGCCTAAAAAAAAAATTCTTTTTTTTGACTCCCCCCCCCCCTGTCGCTCTCCCGAGGGAAGCGACGGGCGATCGCTCGCCCATTTGGTTTTTACACCGGTGCACCCAGAGGGCGCGGATATAGCCTCACGCTCCTGGCCGGCCCGGGCCTCTTCCACCGACCGTCTTTTCCGTGAGGGTGACTTTCCCATGAGGCCGCAGGGCCCCGGAGAGATTACCATAGCCTCCCCGGCCGGCCAATCGGCACGTCCCACGGCCGGCCGGGGCGGCATCGGGTGCGGTTCCGCCTTCTGGCCGCTAGATGCCGCCAGAGGGACCGGCCGCGCAGGCGCGCTGGAGTCGCCGGGGACCCTACGGATCTGACAGCTCGGAGGCCCTGACCCGGGACGGACACGGGACGGGAGGCGGGGACGGCCCACGCGTGTCACTTTGCCGTGCGGCTCCTCGCTCGCGGGCGGCACGCCGGCCGGGGCAGGCACGGCCGCCGCCGCAGCCACGGCATCGCCGCACGGGAGCAGACGCCGCCCGCGACACGGGCGGACCGGGCGGCACGGCAGACAGACTGACGGGCAGACCGGGTCGCGGTCCCGGCACCCGTGAGTAAGCGGGCCGCCGCTCGCACACGCACACGCGGGTCTATTGGGAGCTCGCCCGCTCGCCCGGGGGACAGAAGCTGCGGCGGCTGTGGGCGGCGGGCGGCGGGCGGCGGGCGGCTGCACAGGGACAGAACGGGAAAGGCTCCCGCCCACCCGCCGCCCGCCGCCGACACGGGACGGGTCTCTCTCTCTGTCTGTCCGTGTCCAGCACGTGCTGCTCTCACAGAGAGAGGGCGGCAGGCCGGGGCACAGCTGTGAGGAGCCGGCCCCGACTTGGGAAGCGTAGCCGCTGACCGGCCGGCCCGCTGACCACCGGCCCACTGACTGCCTGACTGCCTGACTGACTGACCGGGCGGGCGGGCGGGCGAGCCTGGAGGTGCCGGCGCGGCAGGTGCAGTTCCGCCTCTTGGCCACTAGATGTCCCCAGAGGGACCGGCCGGGCAGGCGCACTGAAGTGCACGGGAACCCTACGAGTCTGACAGCTCAGCGGCCCTGAACCGGGACGCGGGACGGGAACCGGCTGCAGCGGCGAGGGCCCGGGGCGCCTCCGTGAGAGCTGGTTTCTCTGCTCCTGCCCCGTGCTGGGCTCGGTCGCCCGCTCGCTCCGTACCCGCGGGCTGCACAGCGACCCGCCAGCCCCTGCCCGCCCGCCCGCCCGCCTGCCCGCCCGCCTGCCTGCCGAGCGCCGTGACTGGAGACAGGAACGGCCCCGGTGTGTTTGACGTTCCCTGTCACTTTGCTGTGCGGTTTGTCGCACGGGGCAGGCATGCCGGACGGGGCAGACACGGCCGCCGAGGCTCCACACGTACCCGCCCGCCCGCCGGCCCGCGGGAGCCGACGCTGCACCCGCCGCAGACGGACCGGGCGGCACGGCAGGCAGGCAGGCAGACCGGTCGCGGTCCCGGCACCGGACAGTAAACGGGCCGCCGCTCCAACACAAGCACGCACACACACATGCGATCCCAGGCGTCTGCGGCAGGAGGAGGAGGAGGAGTGTGACAGCTACAGTGACAGCTAAAGTGACAGCTACAGTGACAGCTAGGATGACAGCTGGGTGACCCGGGCCCGGACCAGGTCTAGGTCTGGCCAAGTCTATTTTTAGCTCGCTCGCTCGGGGGGGTGTAGGGGGCGGCGGCGGGCGGGCGGGCGGCTGCAGGGACACACGGCGGGCAGGGGCACGGCTGTGACGTGCTGACCCTGACTTGGGAAACCTATTCACTGACCGGCCAAACTGAGCGGGCGGGCGGCAGCTGCAGTTCCGCCTTTTGGCCACAAGATGTCACCACAGGATAAGAAATGAAAAATCCCCAACCGACACTGACAGCCAGCGCCAAGGCTGTCAGCATGAGTCCTGCCTGACGAGCCAAAGGGGGATTTTTAAAAATTTATTTTAATAAAACGGGCTGGAATTAAGCCCCGGGAAGGGAGATACGGCAAGGCCATGCCCTGCCCTTGCGCCTTTCACCAATAAAAAAAATTGTAGGTCTACGTCTCGGGTGATTTTTTAACAGAAAGTCGGACACAGTCACGGCGGCTGATAGAAATCCGCTGGGAGAAGCCAGGGTTTTGGCTGTAAAATTTTTATGTAGTGATATAAATTGAAATCTGTCTAAATGGAGACCCCGCGCAGCAAGAGACAGTACAAACGTGCCACCTGGTTGCTTATTTCACAGGGAAAAAAATTATTTTTGGTCTGTGTTCTCGGTAAGATCGAACACGCAGACAGACACACAGAGGGGCAGCCACAGAGAGGCCTTTAAAATTTTTTTTTCAATCCTAAAAAATTAGATGAGGCTGAATTCAGACCCTGTGAAGCAAGAGAGAGCAGGAACGTGACACGTGGCTGCTTATTTCCCAGGGAAAAAATTAATCTAAGTCCGTGTTCTGGGTTAGATTGAACACACAGGGAGGCACAGAGAGGCAGCAACAGAGAGGCCTTAAATATTTTTTTTTGGATCTTAAAAAATTAAATGAGGCTGAAATCAGTCCCCAGGAAGCAAGAGAGAGCAGGAAACTGACACGTGGCTGCTTCTTTAACAGGGAAAAAATTATTTTGGGTCCGGGATCCGTGTTACATTAAACACACAAGACAGACACACAGAGGCAGCTGCAGTGAGGCTTTTAAAATTTTTATTTACTCCCAAATAATTGACTTAGGCTGAAATCAGACACCTTGAAGCAAGAGACAGCAGGAACCTGCCACACGGTTGCTTATTTCACAGGGAAAATAAATTAATTGAGGTCCAGGCTCCGGGTTAGATTGGAACACACAGACACACGCAGACTTGGAAGACAGTGGAAATCCGAGGGGAGGAAGACACAGCGAGGCTTTAAAATTTTTTTATTAATTATAAAAACTTAAATGAGGCTGAAATGAGACCCCCGTGAAGCGGGAGACGGCAGGAACGTGACACAGGGTCCTTTGTTTTACAGTGAAAAAAAGAAATTGAGGCCCAGGCCCCGGGTATGATCCAACACACAGACACACAGAGCCAGCCGCAGAGAGGTGTGAAAATTTTTTTTTTGATTGTAAAAAGATAAACGAGGCTGAAATCAGACCCCGTGAGGCAGAACAAAGCCTGAACGTGACAAGCTGCTGCTGATTTCGCTGGAGAAAAAAATTTAGGCCTGGGTTACGGTTAGATTCACACCCTGGGCGCCATTGTGGTCGTGGCGCCGAAAACAGTCAAATTACTCAGAAAAGGAACACGTTCTCCAGACGCCGCGTCGCTGGCTTTTAGATACACCTAAGGACGTGTGATCTTTGTTGGTTTTGTTGCCGGGGGGATTTGCTTAACACTGAAAAACGGGGGAGGTCTGCGGGGAGGGCCCAGGAGCTCGTTAAGAGCTCTTCCCGGCTCGGTGCCCGTGCCTCGGGCCTACTTGTTGGATTGGCATTTGCTTGTTGGAGACCCAGCTTCTCTGAGGGAAAATAGGCTGACATGAGACCCCCGGGGAAGGGCAGCAAAACACAGCCTGAACGTGGCACGTGGCTGCTTATTTCACAGGGAAATAATTAATTTAGGTCCGTGCTCTGGGTGAGATGGAACACACAGAGACACACAGAGAGGCAGCAACAGAGGGGCTTAAAAAATTTTTTTTGACTCGTAAAAAATTAAATGAGGCTGAAATCAGACCCAGGGAAGCAAGAGAGAGCAGGAACGTGACACATGGCTGCTTATTTAGCAGGGAAAAATTATTTTGGGTCCGGGATCCGTGTTACATTAAACACACAAGACAGGCACACAGAGGCAGCTGCAGTGAGGCTTTAAAAAATTTTATTTAATCCCAAAATATTCATTTAGGCTGAAATCAGACACCTTGAAGCAAGAGACAGCAGGAACTTGCCACACGCTTGTTTATTTCACAGGGATAATAAATTAATTGAGGTGCAGGCTCCGGGTTAGATTGGAACCCACAGACACACGCAGACTTGGAAGACAGTGGAAATCCGAGGGGAGGAAGACACAGCGAGGCTTTAAAATTTTTTTATTAATTATAACAACTTAAATGAGGCTGAAATGAGACCCCCGTGAAGCTGGGGGACGGCAGGAACGTGACACAGGGTCGTTTCTTTTACAGTGAAAGAAAGAAATTGAGGCCCAGGCCTCGGGTAGGATCCAACACACAGACACACAGAGCCAGCCGCAGAGAGGTGTGAAAAATTTTTTTTTGATTGAAAAAAGTTAACCGAGGCTGAAATCAGACCCCGTGAGGCAAGAGACAGCAGGAACGTGACAAGCTGCTGCTGAGTTCGCCAGAGAAAAAAATTTAGGCCTGGGTTACGGTTAGATTCACACCCTGGGCGCCATTGTGGTCGTGGCGCCGAAAACAGTCAAATTACTGCGCCGAAAACAGTCAAATTACTCAGAAAAGGAACACGTTCTCCAGACGCCGCGGCGCTGGCTTTTAGATACACCTAAGGACGTGTGATTTTTGTTGGTTTTGTTGCCGGGGGGATTTGCTTAACACCGAGAAACGGGGGAGGTCTACGGGGAGGGCCCGGGAGCTCGTTAAGAGCTCTTCCCGGCTCGGTGCCCGTGCCTCGGGCCTACTTGTTGGGTCGCTACTTGCTTGTTGGAGACCCGGCTTCTCTGAGGGAGCCCTGAGGGCGGGGGGGTTCACCCCGAGAGTCAGACACCCCAACAGTGACTGCGGAACTCAGGGTCTCCGCCCGGGGCGTTTCCCCACGGAGGGACCGGGGACCATGCACAACGACGGACCTGGGGGGGCGGGGCCCGAGTGCAATCCGGGGAGGCGGGTCCGGCGGGAGGCGGGAGCCACCCAGCGGGACAGATCCGGTCTCCCAGGCCGGGGCCCTGGTTCCCTGGCCGGGCTCGGGAGGCCGGATCGCTGCCCTTAGCCCGCGCCTGGAAGTCCCGGTGAAGTTCTGCCTTTTGGCCACGAGATGTCACCACAGGATAAGAAATGAAAAACCCCCACCTGACACAGGCAGCCAGCGCCAAGGCTGTCGATGTCGATCCCGGCTCACGAGCCACAGGGGGATTTTTAAAAAATTATTTTAATAAAACGGGCTGGAATTAAGGCCCGGGAAGGGAGATACAGCAAGGCCATGCCCTGCCCTTGCGTCTTTCACAAATAAGAAATTTTTTCTGTCTACGTCTCGGGTGATTTTTTAACAGAAAGTGGCACACAGTCACGGAGGTCGATGGAAATCCGCTGGGAGAAGCCAGAGTTTTTATGCTTTTAAAATCTTCCTGTAATTATAAAAAATTAAATATGGGTAATTTGAGACCCCCTCGAAGCCAGAGACGGCACGGACGTGGCACCCGGTTGCTTATTTCACACATAAAACATATCAATCCAGGCCCCGGCTTTAGCTTGCAATCACAGGCACACAGAGGCAGCCAAGGCGAGGCTTTAAAAAATTTTTTCTGATTAAAAAAAATAAATTAAGCTGAAAGGAGACCCCGGCCAGCAAGGCACAACAGAAACCTGCAACTTGGTGGCTTACTCCACCAAATAGAAAATTTTAGGAGTGTGTTTCGGGTGATTTTTGACACACAGACAAGGCAAAAGGCCTGGCAGGCGGCGGGAAGGCGCTGGGAAAAAGCCAGGGTTTGGCAGTAAATTATTTCTTTAATTATTACAAGGCACATTAGGATGAAATCAGACCCTGTGAAGCAGGAGAAAGCAGGAACATGACCTGGGGTCGCTTATTTTACAGGGAAAAAATTTAAATCGAGGCCCCAGGTTAGATCGAGCACACAGACACACAGACAGACAGATGCAGCCGCCGTGAGGTGTTAAAAATTTTTTTCTAATTAAAAAAAATAAATTAAGCTGCAATGAGACCCCGGGCAGAAAGGCACAGCAGGAACCTGCCCCTTGGTGGCTTATTCCAACAAAAAGAAAATTTTAGATGCGTGATTCGGGTGATTTTTAGCACGCAGACAGCCAAGGCCCAGGCCTGGCAGCCGGCGGGAAGACGCTGGGAGAAAGCCAGAGTTTGGCATTAAATTATTTCTTTAATTATTACGAATTAAATTAGGATGAAATCAGACCCTGTGAAGCAAGACACAGCAGACAATTGACCCAGAATCACTGATTTTACAGTGAAAAAATTTTTAATCGAGGCCCCAGGTTAGATCGAGCACACAGACACACGGAGGCAGCCGCCGTGAGGCTTTAAAAAATTTTTTCTAATTAAAAAAAATAAATTAAGCTGCAATGAGACCCCGGGCAGCAAGGCACAGCAGGAACCTGTCCCTTGGTGGCTGATTCCACCAAAAAGAAAACTTTAGGTGCGTGTTTCGGGTGGTTTTTTGCAGACAGACAAGGACCAGGACTGGCAGCTGGCGGGAAGACGCTGGGACGAAGCCAGAGCCTTGTGTTAAAATTTTTCTTTAATGACTACTCATTAAATTAGGATGAAATGAGACCCTGTGAAGCAAGAGACAGCAGGAACATGACCCTTTTGTCGCTCTTTTTACAGTGAAAAACTTTTAGGTCAAAGCCCCAGTTTAGATCGAGCACACAGACCGCTGCCCTTTCCCACGCCTGGACGTCCCGGTGCAGTTCCGCCTTTTGGCCACAAGATGTCACCACAGGATAAGAAATGAAAAATCCCCACCCGACACTGACAGCCAGCGCCAAGGCTGTCAGGGTGAGTCCTGTCTGACGAGCCAGAGGGTGATTTTTAATAAATTATTTTAATAAAACGGGCTGGAATTAAGCCCGGGAAGGGAAATACAGCAAGGCCATGCCCTGCCCTTGCGTCTTTCACAAATAAGAAATTTTTTTGGTCTCCGTCTCGGGTGATTTTTTAACAGAAAGTCATACACAGTCACGGAGGTCGATGGAAATCCGCTGGGAGAAGCCAGAGTTTTTTTGCTTTTAAATTTTTTCTGTAATTATAAACAATTAAATATGGGTAATTTGAGACCCCTCGAAGCCAGAGACGGCACGGACGTGGCACCCGGTTGCTTATTTCACACAAAAAACATCTCAGTCCAGGCCCCGGCTTTACCTTGCAATCACAGGCACACAGAGGCAGCCAAGGCGAGGCTTTAAAAAAAATTTTTTTATTCCTAAAAAAATAACTTATGCTGAAATCAGACCCTATGGATCAATAGACAGCATGTACGTGACATGTGGCTGCTTATTTCACAGGGAAAAAATTAATTTAGGTCTGGAATCCGTGTTACATTGAACACACAGAGAGACAGACACACAGAGGCAGCCTCAGCGAGGCTTTAACATTTTTTTCTAATTAAAAAACATAAATTAAGCTGCAATGAGACCCCGGGCAGCAAGGCACAGCAGCAACCTGCCATATGGTGGCTTATTCCAACAAAAAGAAAATTTTAGGTGTGTGTTTCGGGTGATTTTTAGCAGACAGACAGCCAAGGCCCAGGCCTGGCAGCCGGCGGGAAGACGCTGGGAGAAAGCCAGAGTTTGGCGTTAAATTTTTTCTTTAGTTATTACAAAGCACATTAGGATGAAATCAGACCCTGTGAAGCAGGAGAAAGCAGTAACATGACCTGGGGTCGCTTATTTTACAGAGAAAAATTTTAAATCAAGGTCCCAGGTTAGATCGAGCACACAGACACACGAGGCAGCCTCAGCGAGGCTTTAAAAATTTTTTTCTAATTAAAAAAAATAAATTAAGCTGCAATGAGACCACAGGCAGCAAGGCACAGCAGGAACCTGTCCCTTGGTGGCTTATTCCACCAAAAAGAAATTTTTAGGTGTGTGTTTCGGGTGATTTTTAACACACAGACGAGGCCCAGGCCTGGCAGCCGGCGGGAAGACGCTGGGAGAAAGCCAGACTTTGGCGTTAAATTATTTCTTTAATTATTACGAATTAAATTAGGATGAAATCAGACCGTGTGAAGCAACACACAGCAGAAAATTGACCCAGAATCACTGATTTTACAGTGAAAAAATTTTTAATCGAGGCCCCAGGTTAGATAGAGCCCAGAGACATACGGAGGCAGCCGCCGTGAGGCGTTAAAAATTTTTTTCTAATTAAAAAAAATAAATTAAGCTGCAATGAGACCACAGGCAGCAAGGCACAGCAGGAACCTGCCATTTGGTGGCCTATTCCAACAAAAAGAACATTTTAGGCGCCTGTTTCGGGTGATTTTTAACACGCAGACGAGGCCCAGGCCTGGCAGCCGGCGGGAAGACGCTGGGAGAAAGCCAGGGTTTGGCGTTAAATTTTTTCTTTAATTATTACAAATTATATTAGGTGACATCAGACCCCGTGAAGCAAAACACAGCCTGAACGTGACACGCGGCTGCTCATTTCACCCGAGGAAAAAAACTTTATGCCCAGGCCCCGGTTACAGTCACACCCCAGGCGCCCTTGTGGTCGAGGCACAGAGAACAGTGGAATCGCTCCCCGCGACGGGGAACCGAGAGTCCCGACCCGGGCGGGTCCGGTCTCCACGCCGGGGACCCTCACCCCGTGGGACGGGGGCGGGGGGGGTCACCCCGAGAGTCGGACACCCCAACAGTGACGGCGGAACTCAGGGTCTCTGCCCGGGGCGTTTCCCCACGGAGGGACCGGGGACCATGCACAGCGACGGACCTAAGGGGGCGGGGCCTGAGTGCAATCCGGGGAGGCGGGTCCGGCGGGAGGCGGGAGCCACCCAGCGGGACGGATCCGGTCTCCCTGGCCGGGGCCCTGGTTCCCTGGCCGGGCTCGGGAGGCCGGATCGCTGCCCTTAGCCCGCGCCTGGAAGTCCCGGTGCAGTTCCGCCTTTTGGCCACGAGATGTCACCACAGGATAAGAAATGAAAAACCCCCACCCGACACAGGCAGCCAGCGCCAAGGCTGTCGATGTCGATCCCGGCTCACGAGCCACAGGGGGATTTTTAAAAAATTATTTTAATAAAACGGGAAGGAATTAAGCCCCGGGAAGCGAGATACGGCAAGCACGTGCCCTGCCCTGGCTTCTTTCATAAATAAGAAATTTTTTCGGTCTACGTCTCATGAGATTTTTTAACAGAAAGTCACACATGGTCACGGAGATCGATGGAAATCCGCTGGGAGAAGCCAGAGTTTTTTTGCTTTTAAAATTTTCCTGCAATTATACAAAATTAAATAAGGGTAATTTGAGACCCCCTCGAAGCCAGAGACGGCACAGACGTGGTACCCGGTTGCTTATTTCACACATAAAACATCTCAATCCAGGCCCCGGCTTTAGCTTGCAATCACAGGCACACAGAGGCAGCCAAGGCGAGGCTTTAAAAATTTTTTTCTGATTAAAAAAAATAAATTAAGCTGCAATGAGACCCCGGCCAGCAAGGCACAACAGAAACCTGCAACTTGGTGGCTTACTCCACCAAAAAGAAAATTTTAGGAGTGTGTTTCGGGTGATTTTTGACACACAGACAAGGCCCAGGCCTGGCAGGTGGCGGGAAGGCGCTGGGAGAAAGCCAGAGTTTGGCGTTAAATTATTTCTTTAATTATTACGAATTAAATTAGGTGAAATCAGACCCTGTGAAGCAAGACACAGCAGAAAATTGACCCAGTATCGCTTATTTTACAGTGAAAAAAATTTAAAATCAGGCCCCAGGTTAGATCGAGCACACAGACACACAGACAGACAGATGCAGCCGCCGTGAGGCGTTAAAAATTTTTTTCTAATTAAAAAAAATAAATTAAGCTGCCATGAGACCCCGGGCAGCAAGGCACAGCAGGGACCTGCCATTTGGTGGCTTATTCCAACAAAAAGAACATTTTAGGTGTGTGTTTCGGGTGATTTTTCACAGGCAGACAAGGCCCAGGCCTGGCAGCCGGCGGGAAGGCGCTGGGAGAAAGCCAGCGTTTGGCGTTAAATTATTTCTTTAATTATTACGAATTAAATTAGGATGAAAGCAGACCCTGTGAAGCAAGACACAGCAGACAATTGACCCAGAATCACTTATTTACAGTGAAAAAAATTTTAATCGAGGCCCCAGGTTAGATCGAGCACACAGACACACAGACAGACAGATGCAGCCGCCGTGAGGCGTTAAAAAATTTTTTCTAATTAAAAAAAATAAATTAAGCTGCAATGAGACCCCGGGCAGCAAGGCACAGCAGGGCCCTGCCATGTGGTGGCTTATTCCACCAAAAAGAAATTTTTAGGTGCGTGTTTCGGGTGATTTTTAACAAGCAGACAGACAAGGCCCAGGCCTGGCAGCCGGCGGGAAGGCGCTGGGAGAAAGCCAGCGTTTGGCGTTAAATTATTTCTTTAATTATTACGAATTAAATTAGGATGAAAGCAGACCCTGTGAAGCAAGACACAGCAGACAATTGACCCAGAATCACTGATTTTACAGTGAAAAAAATTTTAATCGAGGCCCCAGGTTAGATCGAGCACACAGACACACAGACAGACAGATGCAGCCGCCGTGAGGCGTTAAAAATTTTTTCTAATTAAAAAAAATAATTAAGCTGCAATGAGACCCCGGGCAGCAAGGCACACCAGGGCCCTGCCATGTGGTGGCTTATTCCAACAAAAGAAAATTTTAGGCGTGTGTTTCGGGTGATTTTTAACACGCAGACAGCCAGGCCCAGGCCTGGCAGGCGGCGGGAAAAACGCTGGGAGAAAGCCAGAGTTTGGCGTTAAATTTTTCTCTCTAATTATTACAAATATATTAGGTGAAATGAGAGGCTGTGAAGCAAGAGACAGCAGGAACATGACCGGGGTCGCTTATTGTACAATGAAAAAAATTTAGGTCAAAGCCCCAGTTTAGATCGAGCACACAGACCACTGACCTTTCCCGCGCCTGGACGTCCCGGTGCAGTTCGGCCTTTTGGTCACAAGATGTCACCACAGGATAAGAAATGAAAAAATCCCCACCCGACACTGACAGCCAGCGCCAAGGCTGTCAGGGTGAGTCCTGTCTGACGAGCCAGAGGGTGATTTTTAAAAATTATTTAATAAAACGGGCTGGAATTAAGGCCCGGGAAGGGAGATACGGCAAGGCCATGCCCTGCCCTTGCATCTTTCACAAATAAGAAATTTTTCTGTCTACGTTTCGGGTGATTTTTTAACAGAAAGTCACACACAGTCACGGAGGTCGATGGAATCCGCTGGGAGAAGCCAGAGTTTTTATGCTTTTAAATTTTTTCTGTAATCATAAACAATTAAATATGGGTAATTTGAGACCCCCTCGAAGCCAGAGACGGCACGGACGTGGCACCTGGTTGCTTATTCACACATAAAACATCTCAGTCCAGGCCCCGGCTTTAGCTTGCAATCACAGGCACACAGAGCAGCCAAGGCGAGGCTTTAAAAATTTTTTTTAATCTTAAAAAATTAACTTAGGATGAAATCAGACCCTATGAAGCAAGAGACAGCATGTACGTGACTCGTGGCTGCTTATTTCACAGGGAAAAAATTAATTTAGGTCTGGAATCCGTGTTACATTGAACACACAGAGAGACAGACACACAGAGGCAAGCCTCAGCGAGGCTTTAAAAATTTTTTTCTAATTAAAAAAAATAAATTAAGCTGCCATGAGACCCCGGGCAGCAAGGCACACCAGGGCCCTGCCATTTGGTGGCCTATTCCACCAAAAAGAAAATTTTAGGTGTGTGTTTCGGGTGATTTTTAACACGCAGACAAGTCCCAGGCCTGGCAGCAGGCGGGAAGATGCTGGGAGAAAGCCAGAGTTTGGCGTTAAATTTTTCTGTAAGCACTACTAAATAAATTAGGATGAAATCAGACCCTGTGAGGCAAGACACAGCAGAAAATTGACCCGAGATCATGATTTTTCAGTGAAAAAAGTTTAAATCGAGGCCCCAGGTTAGATCGAGCACACAGACACACAGACAGACAGATGCAGCCGCCGTGAGGCTTTAAAAAATTTTTCTAATTAAAAAAATAAATTAAGCTGCAATGAGACCATGGGCAGCAAGGCACAGCAGGAACCTGTCCCTTGGTGGCTTATTCCACACAAAAGAAAATTTTAGGAGTGTGTTTCGGGTGATTTTTAACAGGCAGACAAGGCCCAGGCCTGGCAGGCGGCGGGAAGACGCTGGGAGAAAGCCAGGGTTTGGCGTTAAATTATTTCTTTAATTATTACGAATTAAATTAGGATGAAATCAGATCCTGTGAGGCAAGACACAGCAGAAAATTGACCCAGAATCGCTTATTTTACAGTGAAAAAATTTTAATTCGAGGCCCCAGGTAAGATCGAGCACACAGACACACGGAGGCAGCTGCCGTGACGATTAATTAAAAAATTTTTTTCTAATTAAAAAAAATAAATTAAGCTGCAATGAGACCACGGGCAGCAAGAGCACAGCAGGAACCTGTCCCTTGGTGGCTTATTCCACCAAAAAGAAAATTTTAGGTGTGTGTTTCGGGTGATTTTTAACACGCAGACAGACAAGGCCCAGGACTGGCAGCCGGCGGGAAGACGCTGGGAGAAAGCCAGAGTTTGGCGTTAAATTATTTCTTTAATTATTACGAATTAAAGTAGGATGAAATCAGACCCTGTGAAGCAAGACACAGCAGAAAATTGACCCAGAATCACTGATTTTACAGTGAAAAAATTTTTATTCGAGGCCCCAGGTTAGATCGAGCACACATACACACAGAGTCAGCCGCCGTGAGGCTTTAAAAAATTTTTTTTCTAATTAAAAAAAATAAATTAAGCTGCAATGAGACCCGGGCAGCAAGGCACAGCAGGAACCTGTCCCTTGGTGGCTTATTCCACCAAAAAGAAAATTTTAGGTGTGTGTTTCGGGTTGATTTTTAACACGCAGACAGACAAGGCCAGGCCTGGCAGCAGGCGGGAAGACGCTGGGAGAAAACCAGGGTTTGGCGTTTAAATTTTCTCTTTAATTAATAAATCTAAAGCGGGCAGAAATCAGACCCGTGAGGCCAAACACGGCCTGAATCTGAATTCTGAGACGCGAAAAAACCGACACTGTCTCTTTTAAAATTAACGAAACTGGAAACGGCGTGGGGCGGCAACATGGCGACCGGGACGGGAGCCGGGACGCACGCCGAGGCCTGCCGGTTCTAATCCCGTCGGCCCTCGCCGCCGCCTCGGCGGGGGCCGCGTGGAGGCCGGCGGATCGTATCGCCGTGACCCGGCGGGCCGGAGCGACTCCCGGACGTGAGGCGACCGACACGGGTGGCTGGAGACGAGGACCTGCCGGGCGAGGCTCCGAGGCCATCATCCCGCCGCCGCCGCCGCCGCCGCGGCTTTGCAGGTTCTAATCCCAGCGGCCCCTCGCCGCCGCCGCCGAGGACGGGGCCGCAGGGAGGGCCGGCGGATCGTATCGCTCGTGATCCCGGAGGGATTCGAGTACAATGAAAACGACAGAAACGGTCTGTGAAAGCAGGGGGACCGGCCGGCCAAGATGGCAACGGCGGCGGCGGCGGCGGCGGGGCCCGCGGCGGCCTCGCTCCACGCGGTCCACGCCGCCGCCGCCGCCGAGGCAGGGGACCGGGGGAGGCGGGCGGGCGGGACGGGTGTGATTCTGAGCGATCGGGAGCGATTCTCGGGCCGCTAAGCGACCGAACGTCCCAGAGGTGACGGAGACCGGGCATCCAACATGGCGGGCGGGCGGCGGCGGCGGCGGGCCCGCGGCGGCCCTCGCTCCACGCGGTCCACGCCGCCGCCGCCGAGGCAGGGGACCGCGGGGAGGCGGGCGGGCGGGACGGACGGGTGATTCTGAGCGAGCGGAGCGATTCTCGGCCGCTAAGCGAAGCCGAACGTCCCAGCGGGACGGGAGACCGGGCATCCAAATGGCGACGGCGGCGGCGCGGCGGCGGCGTGTTCCACCCAGCCGCCGCCCGGAGGGACCCCCGTCTCCCTGCCCTGGGAGTGTGTGGGAACCGAGAAGAACGCGCGGGCGTCTCCACGCTGCGGGGCGGGCACGGGCGAGCCCGCTGCCGGCGCCCGGCGGGTCCCCGGGGTAACGGGCCGGCGCCCGGGAGTTCCCGGTGGCGGGGCGCGGGTTCGCGAACCGGCCGCCGGGTGGCGCCGGGAGGAGCGGTGAGAGCCGGGAGCTGCCCGTGGGAACCGAGCGTGAGAAACCCGGAGCCGGTCCCCGGCCTTGCCGCCCTGAAGGTTTAGTCGGTTCTGTTCCTTGTTGTCTGAGTAAAAAAAAAAAAAGAAAAAGAGAGAGAAAGGAGGCGGTGGCTTGTTTTTCGGCGGCGGCCAGGGGGTGGGTGCGGAGCGCGTGCGACTGTGGCCGACGAGGCGGCCGTGTCTCGTGTGGGGGGCGGGCGGGGCGGGACTCGGGGTCCCCGTGTGTGCGAGGAAGGAGCCCGGGGACCCCTCGCCCCGCGGGACGCGCTCGCGACGAGGTTCCCCCTTCCCCACCGACGCTCGGGCTCCCGTGGGTCTGCGGGACTCGGGGTTCCCACCCGGGTCGCCGAGCTCTGCGGGGCGGCGGGGACCCCCGCACCCCGAGGGACCCCGGACGCGGGGCGTCCACCCTCACCCCCCCCACCACCCACCCACACACACACACACGCAGGCAGGCGCGCGCGGGGAGTGGGGCTCGGGCTCCCGCGGCGTGGCACCGAGGGTCCCGGTCTCCGCGCGGGGACCCCTCACCACCGCGGGACGGGATGGGGCGGGGCGGGGTCCCCCACCCGAGAGTCAGCGGCACCCCCGTGAGGGCGGAACCAAAGTTCCCCGCTCCGGCCGTTTCCGGCGGGGGCGGTCGGGGGACCTGTACAGGGACGGACGCGCTGTTGGCCGGCGGCTGCAGTTCCGCCTTTTGGCCACTGGATGTCGCCAGAGGATAAGAAATGAGAAATGTCCCCGTGCGAGGGGCGCTGGGTGTGAGGCTGGGTCTACGGGGGCGGCGGGGGGGGGACGACGCTGTCTCTCCGTCCGGGCGCCCGCTAATGACCGGACTCTGCTCTCTCTCTCTCTCCCCGCAGGACGCCCGCCCGCCCGCGCTCTCCGTGACGCGACCACCGACTGCTAGGTTCTTATTCGGGGGGGAGGCCCTGTGTGTACTCGTAGTCACCCGGGAGGCTCTGTCCGGCCCAGAGAAGGTGTTTTCTCAGCAGAGTCCTCACGCTGTGAGCTGCCTTGCCTGTCGCCCTTGGGCACAGGCTGAGAACAGGGGTGATGCTAGGGTTACGGTGCAGCTAGGGTTACGGTGAGGCTAGGGTTACGGTGCAGCTAGGTTACGGTGAGGCTAGGGTTACGGTGAGGCTAGGGTTACGGTGCAGCTAGGGTTACAGTGCAGCTAGGGTTACGGTGAGGCTAGGGTTACGGTGCAGCTAGGGTTACGGTGCGGCTTGGGTTACGGTGCAGCTAGGGTTACGGTGAGGCCTAGGGTTACGGTGAGGCTAGGGTTACGGTGAGGCTAGGGTTACGGTGCAGCTAGGGTTACAGTGCAGCTAGGGTTACGGTGAGGCTAGGTTTACAGTGAAGCTAGGGTTACGGTGCAGCTAGGGTAAGGGTTAGGAGAGTCCAGGGTTAGGACTTCCAGGTAGGGTCCAGTGTCCCTTAGGCACTTCCCGGGATCCTGGGCGGAGCACAGGAGAGCGTAGCACCTCCCACAGACGCCCAGTCACCTCCCACAGACCTCCAAGCACCTCCCACAGGCTCCAGGACTCTGCCCTGAGACTCCCAGTGAGGACTAGACACTTGCAGTTAACTTCCCGGGCTCCTGGGCGGAGCCCAGGAGACCGTAGCACCTCCCACAGACGCCCAGGCACCTCCCACAGACCCCCAAGCAACGCCCACAAGCTCAGGACCTTGCCCAGAGACTCCCAGGTGAGGACTAGACACTTGCAGTTAATTTCCCGGGCTCCTGGGCGGAGCCCAGGAGACCGTAGCACCTCCCACAGACGTCCATGGCAACACCCAAGACCTCCAGGCACCTCCCACGAGCTCCAGGACTCCTCACAGAGGACTCCCAGGTGAGGACTAGACACTTGTAAATCTTCCTCGGGCTCCTGGGCGGAGCCCAGGAGACCGTAGCACCTCCTACAGACCTCCAGGCACCTCCCACAGACCTCTATGCAACGCCCACAGACCTCCAAGCACCTCCCACAGTCTCCCAGGTGAGCACTAGACACTTGCAGGTATACTTCCCGGGGTCCTGGGCGGAGCCCAGGAGACCGTAGCACCTCCCACAGACACCCAGGCACCTCCCACAGACCTCCAGGCACCTCCACACAGACCTCCAGGCACCTCCCACAAGCTCCAGGACTCCTCACAGAGACTCCAGGTGAGCACTAGACACTTGCAGGTAACTTCCCGGGCTCCTGGGCGGAGCCCAGGAGACCGTAGCACCTCCCACAGACCTCCAGGCACTCCCACAGACCTCCAAGCAACGCCCACAAGCTCCAGGACTCTGCCCCGAGACTCCCAGGTGAGCACTAGACACTTGTAAACTCTTTTCTCGGGCTCCTGGGCTGAGCCCAGGAGACCGTACGCAAGACCTCCCACAGAAGCCCAGGCACCTCCCACAGACCTCCAGGCACTCCCACAGACCTCCAGGCACCTCCCAGCAAGCTCCAGGACTCCTACACAGAGACTCCCAGGTGAGCACTAGACACTTGCAGGTAACTTCCCGGGCTCCTGGGCGAGCCCAGGAGACCGTATCCACAAGCAAGCACCATGCCCCTCCACATACCTCCAGGCAACTCCCACAGACCTCCATCACGCCCACAAGCTCCAGGACTACTGCCCCGAGACTCCCAGGTGAGCACTAGACACTTGTAAACTCTTTCTCGGGCTCCTGGGCGGAGCCCAGGAGACCGTAGCACCTCCCACAGAAGCCCAGGCACCTCCCACAGACCTCCAGGCACCTCCCACAGACCTCCAGGCACCTCCCACAAGCTCCAGGACTCCTCACAGAGACTCCCAGGTGAGGACTAGACACTTGTAAACTCTTCCTCGGGCTCCTGGGCGGAGCCCAGGAGACCGTAGCACCTCCCACAGATGCCCAGGCACCTCCCACAGACCTCCAGGCAACGCCCACAGACCTCCAAGCACCTCCCCAGGCTCCAGGACTCTGCCCTGAGACTCCCAAGGGAGCACTAGACACTTGCAGGTAACTTACCGGGCTCCTGGGCGGAGCCCAGGAGACCGTAGCACCTCCCACAGACACCCAGGCACCTCCCACAGACCTCCAGGCCCTCCCACAGACCTCCAGGCACCTCCCACAAGCTCCAGGACTCCTCACAGAGACTCCCAGGTGAGGACTAGACACTTGTAAACTCTTCCTCGGGCTCCTGGGCGGAGCCCAGGAGACCGTAGCACCTCCCACAGATCCAGGCACCTCCCACAGACCTCCAGGCAACGCCCACAGACCTCCACGCACTTCCCACAGGCTCCAGGACTCTGCCCAGAGACTCCCAGGTGAGGACTAGACACTTGGAGTTAACTTCCCGGGCTCCTGGGCGGAGCCCAGGAGACCGTAGCACCTCCCACAGACCTCCAGGCACCTCCCAAAGACCTCCAGGCAACGCCCCCAGACCTCCAAGCACCTCCCACAGGCTCCAGGACTCCTCCCAGAGACTCCCAGGTGAGGACTAGACACTTGTAAACACTTCCTCGGGCTCCTGGGCGGAGCCCAGGAGACCGTAGCACCTCCCACAGACGCCCAGGCACCTCCCACAGACCTCCAGGCAACGCCCACAGACCTCCAGGCACCTCCCACAGGCTCCAGGACTCTGCCCAGAGACTCCCAGGTGAGCACTAGAGACTTGGAGTTAACTTCCCGGGCTCCTGGGCGGAGCCCAGGAGACTGTAGCACCTCCCACAGACCTCCAGGCAACGCCCACAGACCTCCAGGCACCTCCCACGAGCTCCAGGACTCTGCCCAGAGACCCCCAGGTGAGCACTGGACACTTGTAAACACTTCCTCGTGCTCCTGGGCGGAGCCCAGGAGACCGTAGCACCTCCCACAGACCTCCAGGCACCTCCCACAGACCTCCAGGCACCTCCCACAGACCTCCAAGGAACGCCCACAAGCTCCAGGACTCTGCCCAGAGACTCCCAGGTGAGCACTAGACACTTGTAAACACTTCCTCGGGCTCCTGGGCGGAGCCCAGGAGACCTTAGCACCTCCCACAGATGCCAAGGCACCTCCCACAGACCTCCAGGCAACGCCCCCACAGACCTCCAGGCACCTCCCACAGGCTCCAGGACTCTGCCCTGAGACTCCCAGGTGAGGACTAGACACTTGCAGGTAACCTCCCGGGCTCCTGGGCGGAGCCCAGGACCGTAGCACCTCCCACAGACCCAGGCACCTCCCACAGAGCTCCAGGCAACGCCCACAGACCTCCAAGCACCTCCCACAGGCTCCAGGACTCTGCCCTGAGACTCCCAGGTGAGGACTAGACACTTGCAGTTAACCTCCCGGGCTCCTGGGCCGAGCCCAGGAGACCGTAGCACCTCCCACAGATGCCCAGGCACCTCCCACAGACCTCCAGGCAACGCCCACAGGCCTCCAGGCACCTCCCACAGGCTCCAGGACTCTGCCCAGACTCCCAGGTGAGCACTAGAGACTTGGAGTTAACTTCCCGGGCTCCTGGGCTCCGCCCAGGAGACCGTAGCACCTCCCACAGACCCAGGCACCTCCCACAGACCTCCAGGCAACGCCCACAGACCTCCAAGCACCTCCCACAGGCTCCAGGTCTCTGCCCTGAGACTCCCAGGTGAGGACTAGAGACTTGTGTCCACCTTCTCGGGCTCCTGGGCTCCGCCCATGAGACCGTAGCACCTCCCACAGACGTCCAGCATCGCCCACAGACCTCCAGGCAACGCCCCCAGACCTCCAAGCACCTCCCACAAGCTCCAGGACTCTGCCCAGAGACTCCCAGGTGAGGACTAGAGACTTGCAGTTAACTTCCCGGGCTCCTGGGCGGAGCCCAGGAGTCCGTAGCACCTCCCACAGACCTCCAGGCACCTCCCACAGACCTCCAGGCACCTCCCACAAGCTCCAGGACTCCTCCCAGAGACTCCCAGGTGAGCACTAGACACTTGTAAACTCTTCCTCGGGCTCCTGGGCGGAGCCCAGGAGACCGTAGCACCTCCCACAGACGCCCAGGCACCTCCCACAGACCTCCAGGCACCTCCCACAGACCTCCAAGCAATGCCCACAAGCTCCAGGACTCTGCCCAGAGACTCCCAGGTGAGCACTAGACACTTGCAGTTAACTTCCCGGGCTCCTGGGCGGAGCCCAGGAGACCGTAGCACCTCCCACAGACGCCCAGGCACCTCCCACAGACCTCCAGGCAACGCCCACAGACCTCCAAGCAACGCCCACAAGCTCCAGGACTCTGCCCAGAGACTCCCAGGTGAGGACTAGACACTTGCAGTTAACTTTCCGGGCTCCTGGGCGGAGCCCAGGAGACCGTAGCACCTCCCACAGATGCCCAGGCACCTCCCACAGACCTCCAGGCACCTCCCACAGGCTCCAGGACTCTGCCCAGAGACTCCCAGGTGAAGACTAGACACTTGTAAACTCTTCCTCGGGCTCCTGGGCGGAGCCCAGGAGACCGTAGCACCTCCCACAGATGCCCAGGCCCCCCACAGACCTCCAGGCACCTCCCACAGACCTCCAGGCACCTCCCACAAGCTCCAGGACTCCCCCCAGAGACCCCAGGTGAGGACTAGACACTTGTAAACTCTTCCTCGGGCTCCTGGGCGGAGCCCAGGAGACCGTAGCACCTCCCACAGATGCCCAGGCACCTCCCACAGACCTCCAGGCAACGCCCACAGACCTCCAAGCACCTCCCACAGGCTCCAGGACTCTGCCCAGAGACTCCCAGGTGAGCACTGGACACTTGTAAACACTTCCTCGGCTCCTGGGCGGAGCCCAGGAGACCGTAGCACCTCCCACAGACCTCCAGGCACCTCCCACAGACCTCCAAGCACCTCCCACAGGCTCCAGGACTCTGCCCAGAGACTCCCAGGTGAGCACTAGAGACTTGGAGTTAATTTCCCGGGCTCCTGGGCGGAGCCCAGGAGACCGTAGCACCCCCCACAGGCGCCCAGTCACCTCCCACAGACGTCCAGGCAACGCCCCCAGACCTCCAAGCTACGCCCACATGCTCCAGGACTCTGCCCAGAGACTCCCAGGTGTGCACTAGACACTTGTAAACACTTCCTCGGGCTCCTGGGCGGAGCCCAGGAGACCGTAGCACCTCCCATAGATGCCCAGGCACCTCCCACAGACCTCCAGGCAACGCCCACAGACCTCCAGGCACCTCCCACAGGCTCCAGGACTCTGCCCTGAGACTCCCAGGTGAGGACTAGACACTTGCAGTTAACTTCCCGGGCTCCTGGGCGGAGCCCAGGAGACCGTAGCACCTCCCACAGACCTCCAGGCTACGCCCACAGACCTCCAAGCAACGCCCACAGGCTCCAGGCACCTCCCACAGTCTCCCAGGGGAGCACTAGACACTGCAGGTAACTTCCCGGGGTCCTGGGCGGAGCCCAGGAGACCGTAGCACCTCCCACAGACGCCCAGGCACCTCCCACAGACCTCCAGGCAACGCCCACAGACCTCCAAGCACCTCCCACGGCTCCAGGACTCTGCCCTGAGACTCCCAGGTGAGGACGAGACTTGGAGTTAACTTCCCGGGCTCCTGGGCGGAGCCCAGGAGACCGTAGCACCTCCCACAGATGCCCAGGCACCTCCCACAGACCTCCAGGCAATGCCCACAAGCTCCAGGACTCTGCCCAGAGACTCCCAGGTGGCACGACACTTGTAAACACTTCCTCGGGCTCCTGGGCGGAGCCCAGGAGACCGTAGCACCTCCCACAGACGTCCAGGCACCTCCCACAGACCTCCAAGCAACGCCCACAAGCTCCAGGACTCTGCCCAGAGACTCCCAGGTGAGGACTAGACACTTGCAGTTAACTTCCCGGGCTCCTGGGCGGAGCCAAGGAGACCGGTAGCACCTCCCACAGACGTCCAGGCAACGGCCACAGACCTCCAGGCACCTCCCACAAGCTCCAGGACTCCTCACAGAGACTCCCAGGTGAGGACTAGACACTTGCAGTTAACCTCCCAGGCTCCTGGGCGGAGCCCAGGAGACCGTAGCACCTCCCACAGATGCCCACGCACCTCCCACAGACCTCCAGGCAACGCCCACAGACCTCCAGGCACCTCCCACAGGCTCCAGGACTCTGCCCAGAGACTCCCAGGTGAGCACTAGAGACTTGGAGTTAACTTCCCGGGCTCCTGGGCGGAGCCCAGGAGACCGTAGCACCTCCCACAGACCTCCAGGCAACGCCCACAGACCTCCAGGCACCTCCCACGAGCTCCAGGACTCTGCCCAGAGACCCCCAGGTGAGCACTGACACTTGTAAACACTTCCTCGGGCTCCTGGGCGGAGCCCAGGAGACCGTAGCACCTCCCACAGACCTCCAGGCACCTCCCACAGACCTCCAGGCACCTCCCACAGACCTCCAAGGAACGCCACCAAGCTCCAGGACTCTGCCCAGAGACTCCCAGGTGAGCACTGGACACTTGTAAACACTTCCTCGGGCTCCTGGGCGGAGCCCAGGAGACCGTAGCACCTCCCACAGACGTCCAGCAACGCCCACAGACCTCCTGGCAACGCCCACAGACCTCCAAGCACCTCCCACAGGCTCCAGGACTCTGCCCAGAGACTCCCAGGTGAGCACTGGACACTTGTAAACACTTCCTCGGGCTCCTGGGCGGATCCCAGGAGACCGTAGCACCTCCCACAGATGCCCAGGCACCTCCCACAGACCTCCAGGCAACGCCCACAGACCTCCAAGCACCTCCCACAGGCTCCAGGACTCTGCCCTGAGACTCCCAGGTGAGGACTAGACACTTGCAGTTAACTTCCCGGGTCCTGGGCGGATCCCAGGAGACCGTAGCACCTCCCACAGACGCCCAGTCACCTCCCACAGACCTCCAGGCAACGCCCACAGACCTCCAAGCACCTCCCACAGGCTCCAGGACTCTGCCCTGAGACTCCCAGGTGAGCACTAGACACTTGCAGTTAACTTCCCGGGCTCCTGGGCGGAGCCCAGGAGACCGTAGCACCTCCCACAGACGCCCAGGCACCTCCCACAGACCTCCAGGCAACGCCCACAGACCTCCAAGCACCTCCCACAGGCTCCAGGACTCTGCCCTGAGACTCCCAGGTGAGGACTAGACACTTGTAAACACTTCCTCGGGCTCCTGGGCGGAGCCCAGGAGACCGTAGCACCTCCCACAGACCTCCAGGCACCTCCCACAGACCTCCAGGCACCTCCCACAGACCTCCAAGCACCTCCCACAGGCTCCAGGACTCTGCCCGAGACTCCCAGGTGAGGACTAGACACTTGTAAACTCTTCCTCGGGCTCTGGGCAGAGCCCAGGAGACCGTAGCACCTCCCACAGATGCCCAGTCACCTCCCACAGACCTCCAGGCAACGCCCACAGACCTCCAGGCACCTCCCACAGACCTCCAGGACTCTGCCCAGAGACTCCCAGGTGAGGACTAGACACTTGCAGTTAACTTCCCGGGCTCCTGGGCGGAGCCCAGGAGACCGTAGCACCTCCCACAGACCTCCAGGCACCTCCCACAGACCTCCAAGCAACGCCCACAAGCTCCAGGACTCTGCCCCAGAGACTCCCAGGTGAGCACTAGACACTTGTAAACACTTCCTCGGGCTCCTGGGCGGAGCCCAGGAGACCGTAGCACCTCCCACAGACGCCCAGGCACCTCCCACAGACCTCCAGGCAACGCCACAGACCTCCAAGCACCTCCCACGAGCTCCAGGACTCCTCACAGAGACTCCCAGGTGAGGACTGGACACTTGTAAACTCTTCTTCGGGCTCCTGGGCGGAGCCCAGGAGACCGTAGCACCTCCCACAGACGCCCAGGCACCTCCACAGACCTCCAGGCAACGCCCACAGACCTCCAAGCACTCCCACAGGCTCCAGGACTCTGCCCTGAGACTCCCAGGTGAGCACTAGAGACTTGGAGTTAACTTCCCGGGCTCCTGGGCGGAGCCCAGGTGACCGTAGCACCTCCCACAGACGCCCAGTCACCTCCCACAGACCTCCAGGCAACGCCACAGACCTCCAAGCACCTCCCACAGGCTCCAGGACTCTGCCCAGAGACTCCCAGGTGAGCACTAGACACTTGCAGTTAACTTCCGGGCTCCTGGGCAGAGCCCAGGAGACCGTAGCACCTCCCACAGGTGCCCAGTCACCTCCCACAGACCTCCAGGCACCTCCCACAGACCTCCAAGCACCTCCCACAGGCTCCAGGACTCTGCCCTGAGACTCCCAGGGGAGCACTAGACACTTGCAGTTAACTTCCCGGGCTCCTGGGCGGAGCCCAGGAGACCGTAGCACCTCCCACAGATGCCCAGGCACCTCCCACAGACCTCCAGCAACGCCCACAAGCTCCAGGACTCTGCCCAGAGACTCCCAGGTGAGGACTAGACACTTGCAGTTAACTTCCTGGGCTCCTGGGCGGAGCCCAGGAGACCGTAGCACCTCCCACAGACGCCCAGGCACTCCCACAGACCTCCAGGCAACGCCCACAGACCTCCAAGCACCTCCCACAGGCTCCAGGACTCTGCCCTGAGACTCCCAGGGAGCACTAGACACTTGCAGTTAACTTCCCGGGCTCCTGGGCGGAGCCCAGGAGACCGTAGCACCTCCCCAGACGTCCAGCAACGCCCACAGACCCCAGGCAACGCCCACAGACATCCAAGCAACGCCCACAAGCTCCAGGACTCTGCCCAGCAACTCCCAGGTGAGGACTAGACACTTGCAGTTAACTTCCCGGGCTCCTGGGCGGAGCCCAGGAGACCGTAGCACCTCCCACAGACCCAGGCACCTCCCACAGACCTCCAAGCAACGCCCACAAGCTCCAGGACTCTGCCCAGAGACTCCCAGGTGAGACTAGAGACTTGCAGTTAACTTCCCGGGCTCCTGGGCGGAGCCCAGGAGACCGTAGCACCTCCCACAGACGTCCAGGCAACGCCCACAGACCTCCAGGCACCTCCCACAAGCTCCAGGACTCCTCACAGAGACTCCCAGGTGAGGACTAGACACTTGTAAACTCCTCGGGCTCCTGGGCGGAGCCCAGGAGACCGTAGCACCTCCCACAGACCTCCAGGCACCTCCCACAGACCTCCAGGCAACGCCCACAGACCTCCAAGCAACGCCCACAAGCTCCAGGACTCTGCCCAGAGACTCCCAGGTGACCACTAGAGACTTGGAGTTAACTTCCCGGGCTCCTGGGTGGATCCCAGGAGACCGTAGCACCTCCCACAGACCTCCAGGCACCTCCCACAGACCTCCAGGCACCTCCCACGAGCTCCAGGACTCCTCCCAGCAACTCCCAGGTGAGGACTAGAGACTTGCAGTTAACTTCCCGGGCTCCTGGGCGGAGCCCAGGAGACCGTAGCACCTCCCACAGATGCCCAGGCACCTCCCACAGACCTCCAGGCAACGCCCACAGACCTCCAAGCACCTCCCACGAGCTCCAGGACTCCTCACAGACTCCCAGGTGAGGACTGGACACTTGTAAACTTCTTCGGGCTCCTGGGCGGAGCCCAGGAGACCGTAGCACCTCCCACAGACGCCCAGGCACCTCCCACAGACCTCCAGGCAACGCCCACAGACCTCCAAGCACCTCCCACAGGCTCCAGGACTCTGCCCTGAGACTCCCAGGTGAGCACTAGAGACTTGGAGTTAACTTCCCGGGCTCCTGGGCGGAGCCCAGGTGACCGTAGCACCTCCCACAGACGCCCAGTCACCTCCCACAGACCTCCAGGCAACGCCCACAGACCTCCAAGCACCTCCCACAGGCTCCAGGACTCTGCCCAGAGACTCCCAGGTGAGACTAGACACTTGCAGTTAACTTCCCGGGCTCCTGGGCGGAGCCCAGGAGACCGTAGCACTCCCACAGCCCAGTCACCTCCCACAGACCTCCAGGCACCTCCCACAGACCTCCAAGCACCTCCCACAGGCTCCAGGACTCTGCCCTGAGACTCCCAGGGGAGCACTAGAACACTTGCAGTTAACTTCCCGGGCTCCTGGGAGGAGCCCAGGAGACCGTTAGTAGCAACTCCCACAGACGTCCAGGAACGCCCACAGACCCCCAGGGCAACGCCCCACAGACATCCAAGCAACGCCCACAAGCTCCAGGACTCTGCCAGCAACTCCCAGGTGAGGACTAGACACTTGCAGTTAACTTCCCGGGCTCCTGGGCGGAGCCCAGGAGACCGTAGCACCTCCCACAGACCTCCAGGCACCTCCCACAGACCTCCAAGCAACGCCCACAAGCTCCAGGACTATGCCCAGAGACTCCCAGGTGAGCACTAGACACTTGTAAACACTTCCTCGGGCTCCTGGGCGGAGCCCAGAAGACCGTAGCACCTCCCACAGACGCCCAGGCACCTCCCACAGACCTCCAGGCACCTCCCACGAGCTCCAGGACTCTGCCCAGAGACTCCCCGGTGAGGACCAGAGACTTGCAGTTAACTTCCCGGGCTCCTGGGCGGAGCCCAGGAGACCGTAGCACCTCCCACAGACCTCCAGGCAACGCCCACAGACCTCCAGGCACCTCCCACAGACCTCCAGGACTCTGCCCAGAGACTTCCCAGGTGAGCACTAGACACTTGCAGTTAACTTCCCGGGCTCCTGGGCGGAGCCCAGGAGACCGTAGCACCTCCCACAGGTGCCCAGTCACCTCCCACAGACCTCCAGGCACCTCCCACAGACCTCCAAGCAACGCCCACAGGCTCCAGGACTCTGCCCGAGACTCCCAGGTGAGGACTAGACACTTGCAGGTAACTTCCCGGGCTCCTGGCGGAGCCCAGGAGACCGTAGCACCTCCCACAGATGCCCAGTCACCTCCCACAGACCTCCAGGCACCTCCCACGAGCTCCAGGACTCTGCCCAGAGACTCCCAGGTGAGGACTGACATCTGTGGACACCTGTAGACACCTCCCCGGGCTCCCGGCACCTCCCACTGACCGCCAAGCAACGCCCACTAGCTCCAGGACTCCACCGACAGACAGACAGACAGACGGACTCCTCCAGAGGAAGACTGCACGTCAGAGACGCCAAGGAGGACACTTTATTAGTAGCCAACGCGTCGTCACCAGCGCACAATAAAACGATACACACGTAGACAAACGAGTGAATTAAACTATCACAGGACGCGCCGCGTCCAACCAACCGATACACGACAGGTTCAGCTCTCAGCCTAGATTTAGGCTTCGGCCTAGTCCGCGGGCCGAGCGTCTGGGTCAGGATCTGGGTTAGGTTCGAGTTTCTACTCACAGAGTGCGGGCGCAGGACGGGGTGGTGGTGGGTGGTGGGTGGTGGGTGGTGGGTGGTGGTCTCGCCAAAACACACGCAGGTCAGAACCCGTGACAGGCAGGTGCAGGCAGCCGTGGGCCTAGATTTAGGCTTCGGCCTGGTCCTGAGAGTGAGGCTCCGCTGAGAACCTGGCCCGGTTCTTCCCGGTCTCTCTCCACTCACACGCGGGGGGGGGGGGGTCTCGGCTCCCACGCAGGCAGGCAGGCAGGCAGGCAGGCAGGCGCAGGTCAGGCTCCGGGCCCGTGACGGGCAGGTGCAGGCAGCCGTGGGCCTAGATTTAGGCTTCGGCCTGGTCCTCAGACAGCTCAGGTTCGTGAAGCCAGCCAGCCAGCCAGTCACTCGGTCGGTCGGTCGGTCGGTCGGTCGGTCAAGTGCAGCGGCAGGCGGGTCACCGGAGCGGAGCGGAACCGGAGGAAACAGGAAGCGACGCCGACGCCGCGCCGCCGCACGCACGGAGCCCTGGGAGAGAGGAAGTGACGTCTCGGGGTCGGGGGTCAGAGGTCACCGACCCCGCTCCGGACGTGGCGTTTCGGGGGCCGTCCCGGACGTGACGTCTCGGGGTCGGGGGTCGCCCCGGATGTGACGTCACAGGGTCAGGGGGCCGGTTCGACCCCGGGAAGCGCCGCCCGTCCCGGACGTGACGTCGAGGGGTCGGGGGTCACCCGGATGTGACGTCACAGGGTCGGTGGGCCGGTTCAAGCCCGGGAAGCGCCGCCCCTCCCGGACGTGACGTCGAGGGGTCACGGGGCGGGCCGTATCCAGGAAGTGACGTCACGTAAACAAAGGGCCCCGGCCGTATCCAGGAAGTGACGTCACGTAAACATAGGGCCCCGGCCGTCTCCAGGAAGTGACGTCACCGACACCGAGGCCCCGGGGACCGCGGGGCGCCCCTTCTCCGTCTCTCTTCCTCAAAAAACGGCCCCCCTCACACGACCGCCTGTATAAAAAAATGTATAAAAAAATGTATAAAAAAATGTATAAAAAAAAAGAGTCCAGCGAAAATTTTTCGCAAAAAAAAAATTTTTTGAAAAAAAAAAAAAAAAAAGCCGGTGTAAAAACCCCCAAAAAAGGCCAGCTGCGAAAGCGGGGAGAGACCCCTCGCAGGAGCCCGGCCTCCGCGGAAGCCCGCTGACCATCACTCCCTCCCCAGGCTCCCGGAGCAGAGGGGCCCTCTCTGCCCGGGAAGCCCGGGAGGGGTGACGGCCAGGGGCTCCGCGGAGGCCTCGGCTCGGGAGTAGCCGGCTCCTGCGGGGTCTCTCTCTCCCCGGGGCCGCCGCCGGCCTTCCCGCTCGCCCCCCTTGGCCTCCGGTGCAGAGGGGCCCTCTCTGCCCGTGAGGCCCGGGGTTCGGGGCGGGAGGCGGCCGGGGCGGCCTCGCAGGCGCCGCTTCGGGATGCGGCTCCTGCTGCCCTGGCGGCTGCTGTCTCCCCCGGGGCCGCCGCCGTCGCCGGCTCCGCCTCGCCCTGGGCCTCCCGGGCAGAGAGGGCCCCTCTGCTCCGGAGGGCCTGAGGCTCGGCGGGAGCCGGGCCTGGTGGGGCCCCGGGCGGGCTCCGGCTCGGGATGCGGAGCCCGCTGCAGCCGCCGCAGCTGGCCTAAAAAAAAAATTCTTTTTTTTGACTCCCCCCCCCCCTGTCGCTCTCCCGAGGGAAGCGACGGGCGATCGCTCGCCCATTTGGTTTTTACACCGGTGCACCCAGAGGGCGCGGATATAGCCTCACGCTCCTGGTCGGCCCGGGCCTCTTCCACCGACCGTCTTTTCCGTGAGGGTGACTTTCCCATGAGGCCGCAGGGCCCTGGAGAGATTACCATAGCCTCCCCGGCCGGCCAATCGGCACGTCCCACGGCCGGCCGGGGCGGCATCGGGTGCGGTTCCGCCTTCTGGCCGCTAGATGCCGCCAGAGGGACCGGCCGCGCAGGCGCGCTGGAGTCGCCGGGGACCCTACGGATCTGACAGCTCGGAGGCCCTGACCCGGGACGGACACGGGACGGGAGGCGGGTACGGCCCACGCGTGTCACTTTGCCGTGCGGCTCCTCGCTCGCGGGCGGCACGCCGGCCGGGGCAGGCACGGCCGCCGCCGCAGCCACGGCATCGCCGCACGGGAGCAGACGCCGCCCGCGACACGGGCGGCCCGGGCGCCACAGCAGGCAGACTGACGGGCAGACCGGGTCGCGGTCCCGGCACCCGTGAGTAAGCGGGCCGCCGCTCGCACACGCCCACGCGGGTCTATTGGGAGCTCGCCCGCTCGCCCGGGGGACAGAAGCTGCGGCGGTGGCGGGCGGCGGGCGGCGGGCAGCTGCACAGGGACAGAACGGGAAAGGCTCCCGCCCGCCCGCCGCCCGCCGCCGACACGGGACGGGTCTCTCTCTCTCTGTCTGTCCGTGTCCAGCACGTGCTGCTCTCACAGAGAGAGGGCGGCAGGCCGGGGCACAGCTGTGAGGAGCCGGCCCCGACTTGGGAAGCGTAGCCGCTGACCGGCCGGCCCGCTGACCACCGGCCCACTGACTGCCTGACTGACTGACTGACTGACTGACCGGGCGGGCGGGCGGGCGGGCGAGCCTGGAGGTGCCGGCGCGGCAGGTGCAGTTCCGCCTCTTGGCCACTAGATGTCCCCAGAGGGACCGGCCGGGCAGGCGCACTGAAGTGCACGGGAACCCTACGAGTCTGACAGCTCAGCGGCCCTGAACCGGGACGCGGGACGGGAACCGGCTGCAGCGGCGAGGGCCCGGGGCGCCTCCGTGAGAGCTGGTTTCTCTGCTCCTGCCCCGTGCTGGGCTCCCTCGCCCGCTCGCTCCGTACCCGCGGGCTGCACAGCGACCCGCCAGCCCCTGCCCGCCCGCCCGCCTGCCCGCCCGCCCGCCTGCCGAGCGCCGTGACTGGAGACAGGAACGGCCCCGGTGTGTTTGACGTTCCCTGTCACTTTGCTGTGCGGTTTGTCGCACGGGGCAGGCATGCCGGACGGGGCAGACACGGCCGCCGAGGCTCCACACGTACCCGCCCGCCCGCCGGCACGCGGGAGCCGACGCTGCACCCGCCGCAGACGGACCGGGCGGCACGGCAGGCAGGCAGGCAGACCGGTCGCGGTCCCGGCACCGGACAGTAAACGGGCCGCCGCTCCAACACAAGCACACACACACACATGCGATCCCAGGCGTCTGCGGCAGGAGGAGGAGGAGGAGTGTGACAGCTACAGTGACAGCTAAAGTGACAGCTACAGTGACAGCTAGGATGACAGCTGGGTGACCCGGGCCCGGACCAGGTCTAGGTCTGGCCAAGTCTATTTTTAGCTCGCTCGCTCGGGGGGGCGTAGGGGGCGGCGGCGGGCGGGCGGGCGGCTGCAGGGACACACGGCGGGCAGGGGCACGGCTGTGACGTGCTGACCCTGACTTGGGAAACCTATTCACTGACCGGCCAAACTGAGCGGGCGGGCGGCAGCTGCAGTTCCGCCTTTTGGCCACTAGATGTCACCACAGGATAAGAAATGAACAATCCCCAACCGACACTGACAGCCAGCGCCAAGGCTGTCAGCGTGAGTCCTGACTGACGAGCCAGAGGGGGATTTTTAAAAATTTATTTTAATAAAACGGGCTGGAATTAAGCCCCAGGAAGGGAGATGCGGCAAGAACGTGCCCTGCCCTTGCGTCTTTCACCAATAAAAAAAATTGTAGGTCTACGTCTCGGGTGATTTTTTAACAGAAAGTCGGACACAGTCACGGAGGCTGATAGAAATCCGCTGGGAGAAGCCAGGGTTTTGGCTGTAAAATTTTTATGTAGTGATATAAATTGAAATCTGTCTAAATGGAGACCCCGCGCAGCAAGAGACAGTACAAACGTGCCACCTGGTTGCTTATTTCACAGGGAAAAAAATATTTTTGGTCTGTGTTCTCGGTAAGATCGAACACGCAGACAGACACACAGAGGGGCAGCCACAGAGAGGCCTTTAACATTTTTTTTTCAATCCTAAAAAATTAGATGAGGCTGAATTCAGACCCTGTGAAGCAAGAGAGAGCAGGAACGTGGCACGTGGCTGCTTATTTTCCCAGGGAAAAAATTAATCTAAGTCCGTGTTCTGGGTTAGATTGAACACACAGGGAGGCACAGAGAGGCAGCAACAGAGAGGCCTTAAATATTTTTTTTTGGATCTTAAAAAATTAAATGAGGCTGAAATCAGTCCCCAGGAAGCAAGAGAGAGCAGGAACCTGACACGTGGCTGCTTATTTAACAGGGAAAAAATTATTTTGGGTCCGGGATCCGTGTTACATTAAACACACAAGACAGACACACAGAGGCAGCTGCAGTGAGGCTTTTAAAATTTTTTATTTACTCCCAAATAATTGACTGAGGCTGAAATCAGACACCTTGAAGCAAGAGACAGCAGGAACCTGCCACACGGTTGCTTATTTCACAGGGATAATAAATTAATTGAGGTCCAGGCTCCGGGTTAGATTGGAACACACAGACACACGCAGACTTGGAAGACAGTGGAAATCCGAGGGGAGGAAGACACAGCGAGGCTTTAAAATTCTTTTATTAATTATAAAAACTTAAATGAGGCTGAAATGAGACCCCCGTGAAGCTGGGGGACGGCAGGAACGTGACACAGGGTCGTTTCTTTTACAGTGAAGAAAAGAAATTGAGGCCCAGGCCCCGGGTATGATCCAACACACAGACACACAGAGCCAGCCGCAGAGAGGTGTGAAAAATTTTTTTTTGATTGAAAAAAGTTAACCGAGGCTGAAATCAGACCCCGTGAGGCAGAACACAGCCTGAACGTGACAAGCTGCTGCTGATTTCGCCGGAGAAAAAAATTTAGGCCTGGGTTACGGTTAGAGTCACACCCTAGGCGCCATTGTGGTCGTGGCGCCGAAAACAGTCAAATTACTCAGAAAAGGAACACGTTCTCCAGACGCCGCATCGCTGGCTTTTAGATACACCTAAGGACGTGTGATTTTTGTTGGTTTTGTTGCCGGGGGATTTGCTTAACACCGAAAAACGGGGGAGGTCTGCGGGGAGGGCCCAGGAGCTCGTTAAGAGCTCTTCCCGGCTCGGTGCCCGTGCCTCGGGCCTACTTGTTGGATTGGCATTTGCTTGTTGGAGACCCGGCTTCTCTGAGGGAAAATAGGCTGACATGAGACCCCCGGGGAAGGGCAGGCAGCAAACACAGCCTGAACGTGGCACGTGGCTGCTTATTTCACAGGGAAATAATTAATTTAGGTCCGTGCTCTGGGTGAGATGGAACACACAGAGACACACAGAGAGGCAGCAACAGAGGGGCTTAAAAAAATTTTTTTTGACTCGTAAAAAATTAAATGAGGCTGAAATCAGACCCAGGGAAGCAAGAGAGAGCAGGAACGTGACACGTGGCTGCTTATTTAGCAGGGAAAAATTATTTTGGGTCCGGGATCCGTGTTACATTAAACACACAAGACAGGCACACAGAGGCAGCTGCAGTGAGGCTTTAAAAAATTTTATTTAATCCCAAAATATTCATTTAGGCTGAAATCAGACACCTTGAAGCAAGAGACAGCAGGAACCTGCCACACGGTTGTTTATTTCACAGGGATAATAAATTAATTGAGGTGCAGGCTCCGGGTTAGATTGGAACCCACAGACACACGCAGACTTGGAAGACAGTTGAAATCCAAGGGGAGGAAGACACAGCGAGGCTTTAAAATTATTTTATTAATTATAAAAACTTAAATGAGGCTGAAATGAGACCCCCGTGAAGCGGGAGACGGCAGGAACGTGACACAGGGTCCTTTGTTTTACAGTGAAAAAAAAGAAATTGAGGCCCAGGCCTCGGGTCGGATCCAACACACAGACACACAGAGCCAGCCGCAGAGAGGTGTGAAATTTTTTTTTTTGATTGAAAAAAGTTAACCGAGGCTGAAATCAGACCCCGTGAGGCAGAACAAAGCCTGAACGTGACAAGCTGCTGCTGATTTAGCTGGAGAAAAAAATTTAGGCCTGGGTTACGGTTAGATTCACACCCTAGGCGCCACTGTGGTCGAGGCGCCGAAAACAGTCAAATTACTGCGCCGAAAACAGTCAAATTACTCAGAAAAGGAACACGTTCTCCAGTCGCCGCGGCGCTGGCTTTTAGATACACCTAAGGACGTGTGATTTTTGTTGGTTTTGTTGCCGGGGGGATCTGCTTAAGACCGAGAAACGGGGGAGGTCTGCGGTGGAGGGCCCGGGAGCTCGTTAAGAGCTCTTCCCGGCTCGGTGCCCGTGCCTCGGGCCTACTTGTTGGGTCGCTACTTGCTTGTTGGAGACCCGGCTTCTCTGAGGGAGCCCTGAGGGCGGGGGGGTTCACCCCGAGAGTCAGACACCCCAACAGTGACTGCGGAACTCAGGGTCTCCGCCCGGGGCGTTTCCCCACGGAGGGACCGGGGACGCTGCACAGCGACGGACCTAAGGGGGCGGGGCCCGAGTGCAATCCGGGGAGGCGGGTCCGGCGGGAGGCGGGAGCCACCCAGCGGGACGGATCCGGTCTCCCTGGCCGGGGCCCTGGTTCCCTGGCCGGGCGCGGGAGGCCGGATCGCTGCCCTTAGCCCGCACCTGGAAGTCCCGGTGAAGTTCTGCCTTTTGGCCACGAGATGTCACCACAGGATAAGAAATGAAAAACCCCCACCTGACACAGGCAGCCAGCGCCAAGGCTGTCGATGTCGATCCCGGCTCACGAGCCACAGGGGGATTTTTAAAAAATTATTTTAATAAAACGGGCTGGAATTAAGGCCCGGGAAGGGAGATACAGCAAGGACATGCCCTGCCCTTGCGTCTTTCACAAATAAGAAATTTTTTCTGTCTACGTCTCATGAGATTTTTTAACAGAAAGTGGCACACAGTCACGGAGGTCGATGGAAATCCGCTGGGAGAAGCCAGAGTTTTTATGCTTTTAAAATCTTCCTGTAATTATAAAAAATTAAATAAGGGTAATTTGAGACCCCTCGAAGCCAGAGACGGCACGGACGTGGCACCCGGTTGCTTATTTCACACATAAAACATATCAATCCAGGCCCCGGCTTTAGCTTGCAATCACAGGCACACAGAGGCAGCCAAGGCGAGGCTTTAAAAAATTTTTTCTGATTAAAAAAAATAAATTAAGCTGAAAGGAGACCCCGGCCAGCAAGGCACAACAGAAACCTGCAACTTGGTGGCTTACTCCACCAAATAGAAAATTTTAGGAGTGTGTTTCGGGTGATTTTTGACACACAGACAAGGCAAAAGGCCTGGCAGGCGGCGGGAAGGCGCTGGGAAAAAGCCAGGGTTTGGCAGTAAATTATTTCTTTAATTATTACAAGGCACATTAGGATGAAATCAGACCCTGTGAAGCAGGAGAAAGCAGGAACATGACCTGGGGTCGCTTATTTTACAGGGAAAAAATTTAAATCGAGGCCCCAGGTTAGATCGAGCACACAGACACACAGACAGACAGATGCAGCCGCCGTGAGGTGTTAAAAATTTTTTTCTAATTAAAAAAAATAAATTAAGCTGCAATGAGACCCCGGGCAGAAAGGCACAGCAGGAACATGCCCCTTAGTGGCTTATTCCAACAAAAAGAAAATTTTAGATGCGTGATTCGGGTGATTTTTAGCACGCAGACAGCCAAGGCCCAGGCCTGGCAGCCGGCGGGAAGACGCTGGGAGAAAGCCAGAGTTTGGCATTAAATTATTTCTTTAATTATTACGAATTAAATTAGGATGAAATCAGACCCTGTGAAGCAAGACACAGCAGACAATTGACCCAGAATCACTGATTTTACAGTGAAAAAATTTTTAATCGAGGCCCCAGGTTAGATCGAGCACACAGACACACGGAGGCAGCCGCCGTGAGCCTTTAAAAAAATTTTTCTAATTTAAAAAAATAAATTAAGCTGCAATGAGACCCCGGGCAGCAAGGCACAGCAGGAACCTGCAACTTGGTGGCTTATTCCACACAAAAGAAAACTTTAGGTGCGTGTTTCGGGTGGTTTTTTGCAGACAGACAAGGACCAGGACTGGCAGCTGGCGGGAAGACGCTGGGACGAAGTCAGAGCCTTGTGTTAAAATTTTTCTTTAATGACTACTCATTAAATTAGGATGAAATGAGACCCTGTGAAGCAAGAGACAGCAGGAACATGACCCTTTTGTCGCTCTTTTTACAGTGAAAAACTTTTAGGTCAAAGCCCCAGGTTAGATCGAGCACACAGACCGCTGCCCTTTCCCGCGCCTGGACGTCCCGGTGCAGTTCCGCCTTTTGGCCACAAGATGTCACCACAGGATAAGAAATGAAAAATCCCCACCCGACACTGACAGCCAGCGCCAAGGCTGTCAGGGTGAATCCTGTCTGACGAGACAGAGGGGGATTTCTAATAAATTATTTTAATAAAACGGGCTGGAATTAAGGCCCGGGAAGGGAGATACAGCAAGGCCATGCCCTGCCCTTGCATCTTTCACAAATAAGAAATTTTTTTGGTCTCCGTCTCGGGTGATTTTTTAACAGAAAGTCACACACAGTCACGGAGGTCGATGGAAATCCGCTGGGAGAAGCCAGAGTTTTTTTGCTTTTAAATTTTTTCTGTAATTATAAACAATTAAATATGGGTAATTTGAGACCCCTCGAAGCCAGAGACGGCACGGACGTGGCACCCGGTTGCTTATTTCACACAAAAAACATCTCAGTCCAGGCCCCGGCTTTACCTTGCAATCACAGGCACACAGAGGCAGCCAAGGCGAGGCTTTAAAAAAAATTTTTTTATTCCTAAAAAAATAACTTATGCTGAAATCAGACCCTATGGATCAATAGACAGCATGTACGTGACATGTGGCTGCTTATTTCACAGGGAAAAAATTAATTTAGGTCTGGAATCCGTGTCACATTGAACACACAGAGAGACAGACACACAGAGGCAGCCTCAGCGAGGCTTTAACATTTTTTTCTAATTAAAAAACATAAATTAAGCTGCAATGAGACCCCGGGCAGCAAGGCACAGCAGCAACCTGCCATATGGTGGCTTATTCCAACAAAAAGAAAATTTTAGGTGTGTGTTTCGGGTGATTTTTAGCAGACAGACAGCCAAGGCCCAGGCCTGTCAGCCGGCGGGAAGACGCTGGGAGAAAGCCAGAGTTTGGCGTTAAATTTTTTCTTTAGTTATTACAAAGCACATTAGGATGAAATCAGACCCTGTGAAGCAGGAGAAAGCAGTAACATGACCTGGGGTCGCTTATTTTACAGGGAAAAATTTTAAATCAAGGTCCCAGGTTAGATCGAGCACACAGACACACGAGGCAGCCTCAGCGAGGCTTTAAAAATTTTTTTCTAATTAAAAAAAATAAATTAAGCTGCAATGAGACCACAGGCAGCAAGGCACAGCAGGAACCTGTCCCTTGGTGGCTTATTCCACCAAAAAGAAATTTTTAGGAGTGTGTTTCGGGTGATTTTTCACACACAGACGAGGCCCAGGCCTGGCAGCCGGCGGGAAGACGCTGGGAGAAAGCCAGACTTTGGCGTTAAATTATTTCTTTAATTATTACGAATTAAATTAGGATGAAATCAGACCCTGTGAAGCAACACACAGCAGAAAATTGACCCAGAATCACTGATTTTACAGTGAAAAAATTTTTAATCGAGGCCCCAGGTTAGATCGAGCACACAGACACACAGACAGACGGAGGCAGCCGCCGTGAGGCGTTAAAAATTTTTTTCTAATTAAAAAAAATAAATTAAGCTGCAATGAGACCACAGGCAGCAAGGCACAGCAGGGACCTGCCATTTGGTGGCTTATTCCAACAAAAAGAACATTTTAGGCGCCTGTTTCGGGTGATTTTTAACACGCAGACGAGGCCCAGGCCTGGCAGCCGGCGGGAAGACGCTGGGAGAAAGCCAGGGTTTGGCGTTAAATTTTTTCTTTAATTATTACAAATTATATTAGGTGACATCAGACCCCGTGAAGCAAAACACAGCCTGAACGTGACACTCGGCTGCTCATTTCACCCGAGGAAAAAAACTTTATGCCCAGGCCCCGGTTACAGTCACACCCCAGGCGCCCTTGTGGTCGATGCACAGAGAACAGTGGAATCGCTCCCCGCGACGGGGAACCGAGAGTCCCGACCCGGGCGGGTCCGGTCTCCACGCCGGGGACCCTCACCCCGTGGGACGGCGACGGGGGGGGTCACCCCGAGAGTCAGACACCCCAACAGTGACGGCGGAACTCAGGGTCTCTGCCCGGGGCGTTTCCCCACGGAGGGACCGGGGACGCTGCACAGCGACGGACCTAAGGGGGCGGGGCCCGAGTGCAATCCGGGGAGGCGGGTCCGGCGGGAGGCGGGAGCCACCCAGCGGGACGGATCCGGTCTCCCTGGCCGGGGCCCTGGTTCCATGGCCGGGCTCGGGAGGCCGGATCGCTGCCCTTAGCCCGCGCCTGGAAGTCCCGGTGCAGTTCCGCCTTTTGGCCACGAGATGTCACCACAGGATAAGAAATGAAAAACCGCCACCCGACACAGGCAGCCAGCGCCAAGGCTGTCGATGTCGATCCCGGCTCACGAGCCACAGGGGGATTTTTAAAAAATTATTTTAATAAAACGGGAAGGAATTAAGCCCCGGGAAGCGAGATACGGCAAGCACGTGCCCTGCCCTGGCTTCTTTCATAAATAAGAAATTTTTTCGGTCTACGTCTCATGAGATTTTTTAACAGAAAGTCACACATGGTCACGGAGATCGATGGAAATCCGCTGGGAGAAGCCAGAGTTTTTTTGCTTTTAAAATTTTCCTGCAATTATACAAAATTAAATAAGGGTAATTTGAGACCCCCTCGAAGCCAGAGACGGCACAGACGTGGTACCCGGTTGCTTATTTCACACATAAAACATCTCAATCCAGGCCCCGGCTTTAGCTTGCAATCACAGGCACACAGAGGCAGCCAAGGCGAGGCTTTAAAAATTTTTTTCTGATTAAAAAAAATAAATTAAGCTGCAATGAGACCCCGGCCAGCAAGGCACAACAGAAACCTGCAACTTGGTGGCCTATTCCACCAAAAAGAAAATTTTAGGAGTGGGTTTTGGGGGATTTTTAACACGCAGACAAGGCCCAGGCCTGGCAGGCGGCGGGAAGGCGCTGGGAGAAAGCCAGAGTTTGGCGTTAAATTATTTCTTTAATTATTACGAATTAAATTAGGATGAAATCAGACCCTGTGAAGCAAGACACAGCAGAAAATTGACCCAGTATCGCTTATTTTACAGTGAAAAAAATTTAAAATCAGGCCCCAGGTTAGATCGAGCACACAGACACACAGACAGACAGATGCAGCCGCCGTGAGGCGTTAAAAATTTTTTTCTAATTAAAAAAAATAAATTAAGCTGCCATGAGACCCCGGGCAGCAAGGCACAGCAGTGCCCTGCCATTTGGTGGCTTATTCCAACAAAAAGAACATTTTAGGTGTGTGTTTCGGGTGATTTTTAACAAGCAGACGAGGCCCAGGCCTGGCAGCCGGCGGGAAGACGCTGGGAGAAAGCCAGAGTTTGGCGTTAAATTATTTCTTTAATTATTACGAATTAAATTAGGATGAAATCAGACCCTGTGAAGCAAGACACAGCAGAAAATTGACCCAGAATCACTGATTTTACAGTGAAAAAATTTTTAATCGAGGCCCCAGGTTAGATCGAGCACACAGACACACAGAGGCAGCCGCCGTGAGGCATTAAAAATTTTTTTCTAATTAAAAAAAATAAATTAAGCTGCCATGAGACCCCGGGCAGCAAGGCACAGCAGTGCCCTGCCCCTTGGTGGCTTATTCCAACAAAAAGAACATTTTAGGTGTGTGTTTCGGGTGATTTTTAACAGGCAGACAAGGCCCAGGCCTGGCAGCCGGCGGGAAGGCGCTGGGAGAAAGCCAGAGTTTGGCGTTAAATTTTTTCTTTAATTATTACGAATTAAATTAGGATGAAAGCAGACCCTGTGAAGCAAGACACAGCAGAAAATTGACCCAGAATCACTGATTTTACAGTGAAAAAATTTTTAGTCGAGGCCCCAGGTTAGATCGAGCACACAGACACACAGACACACGGAGGCAGCCTCAGCGAGGCTTTAAAATTTTTTTTCTAATTAAAAAAAATAAATTAAGCTGCAATGAGACCCCGGGCAGCAAGGCACAGCAGGAACCTGTCCCTTGGTGGCTTATTCCACCAAAAAGAAAATTTTAGGTGCGTGTTTCGGGTGATTTTTAGCACACAGACAAACAAGGCCCAGGCCTGGCAGCCGGCGGGAAGACGCTGGGAGAAAGCCAGAGTTTGGCGTTAAATTTTTTCTTTAATTATTACGAATTAAATTAGGATGAAATCAGACCCTGTGAAGCAACACACAGCAGAAAATTGACCCAGAACCACCGATTTTACAGTGAAAAAAATTTAAATCGAGGCCCCAGGTTAGATCGAGCACACAGACACACGGAGGCAGCCGCCGTGAGGCTTTAAAAATTTTTTTCTAATTAAAAAAAATAAATTAAGCTGCAACAAGACCCCAGGCAGCAAGGCACAGCAGGGACCTGCCATTTGGTGACTGATTCCACCCAAAAGAAAATTTTAGGCGGGTGTTTCGGGTGATTTTTAACAAGCAGACAAGGCCCAGGTCTGGCAGCCGGCGGGAAGACGCTGGGAGAAAGCCAGAGTTTGGCGTTAAATTTTTTCTTTAATTATTACAAATTATATTAGGTGAAATGAGAGGCTGTGAAGCAAGAGAGAGCAGGAACATGACCGGGGTCGCTTATTGTACAATGAAAAAATTTTAGGTCAAAGCCCCAGTTTAGATCGAGCACACAGACCACTGACCTTTCCCGCGCCTGGACGTCCCGGTGCAGTTCGGCCTTTTGGTCACAAGATGTCACCACAGGATAAGAAATGAAAAATCCCCACCCGACACTGACAGCCAGCGCCAAGGCTGTCAGCGTGAGTCCTGTCTGACGAGCCAGAGGGTGATTTTTAAAAAATTATTTTAATAAAACGGGCTGGAATTAAGGCCCGGGAAGGGAGATACAGCAAGGCCATGCCCTGCCCTTGCGTCTTTCACAAGTAAGAAATTTTTTCTGTCTATGTCTCGGGTGATTTTTTAACAGAAAGTCGCACACAGTCACGGAGGTCGATGGAAATCCGCTGGGAGAAGCCAGAGTTTTTATGCTTTTAAATTTTTTCTGTAATTATAAACAATTAAATATGGGTAATTTGAGACCCCCTCGAAGCCAGAGACGGCACGGACGTGGCACCTGGTTGCTTATTTCACACAGAAAACATCTCAGTCCAGGCCCCGGCTTTAGCTTGCAATCACAGGCACACAGAGGCAGCCAAGGCGAGGCTTTAAAAAATTTTTTTTAATCTTAAAAAATTAACTTAGGATGAAATCAGACCCTATGAAGCAAGAGACAGCATGTACGTGACTCGTGGCTGCTTATTTCACAGGGAAAAAATTAATTTAGGTCTGGAATCCGTGTTACATTGAACACACAGAGAGACAGACACACAGAGGCAGCCTCAGCGAGGCTTTAAAAATTTTTTTCTAATTAAAAAAAATAAATTAAGCTGCAATGAGACCCCGGGCAGCAAGGCACACCAGGGCCCTGCCATTTGGTGCCCTATTCCACCAAAAAGAAAATTTTAGGTGCGTGTTTCGGGTGATTTTTAACACGCAGACGAGGCCCAGGCCTGGCAGCAGGCGGGAAGATGCTGGGAGAAAGCCAGAGTTTGGCGTTAAATTTTTTCTTTAAGCACTACTAAATAAATTAGGATGAAATCAGACCCTGTGAGGCAAGACACAGCAGAAAATTGACCCAGAATCGCTTATTTTACAGTGAAAAAATTTTAAATCGAGGCCCCAGGTTAGATCGAGCACACAGACACACAGACACACGGAGGCAAGTGCCGTGAGGCTTTAAAAAATTTTTTCTAATTAAAAAAAATAAATTAAGCTGCAATGAGACCATGGGCAGCAAGGCACAGCAGGAACCTGTCCCTTGGTGGCTTATTCCACACAAAAGAAAATTTTAGGAGTGTGTTTCGGGTGATTTTTAACAGGCAGACAAGTCCCAGGCCTGGCAGCAGGCGGGAAGACGCTGGGAGACAGCCAGGGTTTGGCGTTAAATTATTTCTTTAATTATTACGAATTAAATTAGGATGAAATCAGACCCCGTGAGGCAAGACACAGCAGAAAATTGACCCAGAATCGCTTATTTTACAGTGAAAAAATTTTAATTCGAGGCCCCAGGTAAGATCGAGCACACAGACACACGGAGGCAGCTGCCGTGACGATTTAAAAATTTTTTTCTAATTAAAAAAAATAAATTAAGCTGCAATGAGACCCCGGGCAGCAAGGCACAGCAGGAACCTGCCCCTTGGTGGCTTATTCCAACAAAAAGAAAATTTTAGGTGTGTGTTTCGGGTGATTTTTAACACGCAGACAGACAAGGCCCAGGCCTGGCAGCCGGCGGGAAGAAAGCCAGGGTTTGGCGTTAAATTATTTCTTTAATTATTACGAATTAAATTAGGATGAAATCAGATCCTGTGAGGCAAGACACAGCAGAAAATTGACCCAGAATCGCTTATTTTACAGTGAAAAAATTTTAATTCGAGGCCCCAGGTAAGATCGAGCACACAGACACACGGAGGCAGCTGCCGTGACGATTTAAAAATTTTTTTCTAATTAAAAAAAATAAATTAAGCTGCAATGAGACCCCGGGCAGCAAGGCACAGCAGGAACCTGTCCCTTGGTGGCTTATTCCACCAAAAAGAAAATTTTAGGTGCGTGTTTCGGGTGATTTTTAACACGCAGACAGACAAGGCCCAGGCCTGGCAGCCGGCGGGAAGACGCTGGGAGAAAGCCAGAGTTTGGCGTTAAATTATTTCTTTAATTATTACGAATTAAATTAGGATGAAATCAGACCCTGTGAAGCAAGACACAGCAGAAAATTGACCCAGAATCACTGATTTTACAGTGAAAAAATTTTTATTCGAGGCCCCAGGTTAGATCGAGCACACAGACACACAGAGGCAGCCGCCGTGAGGCTTTAAAATTTTTTTTCTAATTAAAAAAAATAAATTAAGCTGCAATGAGACCCCGGGCAGCAAGGCACAGCAGGAACCTGTCCCTTGGTGGCTTATTCCACCAAAAAGAAAATTTTAGGTGTGTGTTTCGGGTGATTTTTAACACGCAGACAGACAAGGCCCAGGCCTGGCAGCAGGCGGGAAGACGCTGGGAGAAAACCAGGGTTTGGCGTTAAATTTTCTCTTTAATTAATAAATCTAACGTGGGCAGAAATCAGACCCCGTGAGGCCAAACACAGCCTGAACCTGAATTCTGAGACGCGAAAAAACCGACACTGTCTCTTTAAAAATTAACGAAACTGGAAACGGCGTGGCGGGCAACATGGCGACCGGGACGGGAGCCGGGGACGCACGCCGAGGCCTGGCCGGTTCTAATCCCGTCGGCCCTCGCCGCCGCCTCGGCGGGGGCCACGTGGAGGCCGGCGGATCGTATCGCCGTGACCCCGAGGGGGCCGGAGCGACTCCCGGGACGTGAGGCGACCGACACGGGTGGCTGGAGACGAGGACCTGCCGGGCGAGGCTCCGAGGCCATCATCGCCGCCGTCCGCCGCCGCCGCCGCGGCTTTGCCGGTTCTAATCCCAGCGGCCCTCGCCGCCGCCGCCGCCGAGGCCGGGGGCCGCAGGGAGGCCGGCGGATCGTATCGCCGTGATCCCGGAGGGATTCGAGGTACAAGGAAACGACAGAAACGGTCTGTGAAAGCAGGGACCGGCCGGCCAAGATGGCACCGGCGGCGGCGGCGGCGGTGAGGCCCGCGGCGGCCTCGCTCCACGCGGTCCACGCCGCCGCCGCCGCCGAGGCAGGGGACCGCGGGGAGGCGGGCGGGGGGGACGGTGGTGATTCTGAGCGAGCGGGAGCGATTCTCGGGCTGCTAAGCGACCGAACGTCCCAGCGGGACGGAGACCGGGCATCCAACATGGCGGCGGCGGCGGCGGGGCCCGCGGCGGCCTCGCTCCACGCGGTCCACGCCGCCGCCGCCGAGGCAGGGGACCGCGGGGAGGCGGGCGGGTGGGACGGCGGTGATTCTGAGCGAGCTGGAGCGATTCTCGGGCCGTTAAGCGACCGAACGTCCCAGCGGGACGGAGACCGGGCATCCAACATGGCGACGGCGGCGGCGGCGGCGGCGGCGGCGGCGGTTTCCACCCCAGCCGCCGCCCGGAGGGACCCCGTCTCCCTGCCGCTGGGAGGGTGTGGGAACCGAGAAACGCGCGGGCGTCTCCACGCGGCGGGCGGGCACGGGCGAGCCCGGCGGCCGGCGCCCGGCGGGTCCCGGTAACGGGCCCGGTCGCCCGGGAGTTCCCGGTGGCGGGCGCGGTTTCGCGAACCGGCCGCCGGGTGGCGCCGGAGAGCGGTGAGAACCGGGAGCTGCCCGTGGGAACCGGAGCGTGAGAAACCCGGAGCCGGTCCCCGGCTCGCCGCCCTGACGGTTTTATGTCGGTTCTGTTCCTTGTGTCTGAGTAAAAAAAAAAAAGAAAAATAGAGAGAAAGGAGGCGGTGGCTGTTTTGCGGCGGCGGACAGGGGGTGGGTGCGGAGCGCGTGCGACTGTGGCCGACGAGGCGGCCGTGTCTCGTGTGGGGGGCGGGCGGGCGGGACTCGGGGTCCCCGTGTGTGCGAGGAAGGAGCCCGGGGACCCCTCGCCCCGCGGGACGCGCTCGCGACGAGGTTCCCCCTTCCCCACGGACGCTCGGGCTCCCGTGGGTCTGCGGGACTCGGGGTTCCAACCCGGGTCGCCGCGCTCTGCGGGGAGGCGGGGATCCCCGCACCCCGACGGACCCCGGACGCGGGGCGTCCACCCCTCACCCCCCCCCCCACACACACACGCAGGCAGGCGCGCGCGGGCGTGGGGCTCGGGCTCCCGCGGCGTGGCACCGAGGGTCCCGGTTTCCGTGCCGGGGACCCCCTCGCCACCGCGGGACGGGATGGGGGCGGGGCGGGGTCCCCCACCCGAGAGTCGGCGGCACCCCCGTGAGGGCGGAACCAAAGTTCCCCGCTCCGGCCGTTTCCGGCGGGGCGGTCGGGGGACGATGTACAGGGACGGACGCGCTGTTGGCCGGCGGCTGCAGTTCCGCCTTTTGGCCACTAGATGTCGCCAGAGGATAAGAAATGAGAAATGTCCCCGTGCGACGGGCGCTGAGTGTGAGCCTGGGTCTACGGGGGCGGCGGCGGGGGCGACGACGCTGTCTCTCCGTCCGGGCGCCCGCTAATGACCGGACTCTGCTCTCTCTCTCTCTCCCCGCAGGACGCCCGCCCGCCCGCGCTCTCCGTGACGCGACCACCGACTGCTAGGTTCTTATTTCGGGGGGGAGGCCCTGTGTGTACTCGTGTCACCCGGGAGGCTCTGTCCGGCCCAGAGAAGGTGTTTTCTCAGCAGAGTCCTCACGCTGTGAGCTGCCTTGCCTGTCGCCCTTGGGCACAGGCAGAGAACAGGGGTGATGCTAGGGTTAGGGTGCAGCTAGGGTTACGGTGAGGCTAGGGTTACGGTGAGGCTAGGGTTACGGTGCAGCTAGGGTTACGGTGCAGCTAGGGTTACGGTGCGGCTAGGGTTACGGTGAGGCTAGGGTTACGGTGAGGCTAGGGTTACGGTGCAGCTAGGGTTACGGTGAGGCTAGGGTTACGGTGAGGCTAGGGTTACGGTGCAGCTAGGGTTACGGTGAGGCTAGGGTTACGGTGAGGCTAGGGTTACGGTGAGGCTAGGGTTACGGTGCAGCTAGGGTTACAGTGCAGCTAGGGTTACGGTGAGGCTAGGGTTACGGTGAAGCTAGGGTTACGGTGCAGCTAGGGTTACGGTGCAGCTAGGGTAAGGGTTAGGAGAGTCCAGGGTTAGGACTTCGAGGTAGGGTCCAGTGTCCCTTAGGCACTTCCCCGGGATCCTGGGCGGAGCACAGGAGAGCGTAGCACCTCCCACAGACGCCCAGTCACCTCCCACAGACCTCCAAGCACCTCCCACAGGCTCCAGGACTCTGCCCTGAGACTCCCAGGTGAGGACTAGACACTTGCAGTTAACTTCCCGGGCTCCTGGGCGGAGCCCAGGAGACCGTAGCACCTCCCACAGGCGCCCAGTCACCTCCCACAGACCTCCAGGCACCTCCCACAGACCTCCAAGCAACGCCCACAAGCTCCAGGACTCCTCCCAGAGACTCCCAGGTGAGGACTAGACACTTGTAAACTCTTCCTCGGGCTCCTGGGCGGAGCCCAGGAGACCGTAGCACCTCCCACAGACCTCCAGGCACCTCCCACAGACCTCCAGGCACCTCCCACAGACCTCCAAGCAACGCCCACAGGCTCCAGGACTCTGCCCAGAGACTCCCAGGTGAGCACTAGACACTTGCAGTTAACTTCCCGGGCTCCTGGGCGGAGCCCAGGAGACCGTAGCACCTCCCACAGACGCCCAGGCACCTCCCACAGACCTCCAAGCACCTCCCACTGGCTCCAGGACTCTGCCCTGAGACTCCCACGTGAGGACTAGACACTTGCAGTTAACTTTCCGGGCTCCTGGGCGGAGCCCAGGAGACCGTAGCACCTCCCACAGATGCCCAGGCACCTCCCACAGATGTCCAGGCACCTCCCACAGACCTCCAGGCACCTCCCACAAGCTCCAGGACTCCTCCCAGAGACTCCCAGGTGAGAACTAGACACTTGTAAACACTTCCTCGGGCTCCTGGGCGGAGCCCAGGAGACCGTAGCACCTCCCACAGACCTCCAGGCACCTCCCACAGACCTCTAAGCAACGCCCACAGGCTCCAGGACTCCTCCCAGAGACTCCCAGGTGAGGACTAGACACTTGCAGTTAACTTCCCGGGCTCCTGGGCGGAGCCCAGGAGACCGTAGCACCTCCCACAGACGCCCAGGCACCTCCCACAGACCTCCAGGCAACGCCCCCAGACCTCCAAGCACCTCCCACAGGCTCCAGGACTCTGCCCTGAGACTCCCAGGTGAGGACTAGACACTTGCAGTTAACTTCCCGGGCTCCTGGGCGGAGCCCAGGAGACCGTAGCACCTCCCACAGACCTCCAGGCACCTCCCACAGACCTCCAAGCAACGCCCACAAGCTCCTGGACTCTGCCCTGAGACTCCCAGGTGAGGACTAGACACTTGCAGTTAACTTCCCGAGCTCCTGGGCGGAGCCCAGGAGACCGTAGCACCTCCCACAGACGCCCAGGCACCTCCCACAGACCCCCAAGCAACGCCCACAAGCTCCAGGACCTTGCCCAGAGACTCCCAGGTGAGGACTAGACACTTGCAGTTAATTTCCCGGGCTCCTGGGCGGAGCCCAGGAGACCGTAGCACCTCCCACAGACGTCCAGGCAACACCCACAGACCTCCAGGCACCTCCCACGAGCTCCAGGACTCCTCCCAGCAACTCCCAGGTGAGGACTAGAGACTTGCAGTTAACTTCCCGGGGTCCTGGGCGGATCCCAGGAGACCATAGCACCTCCCACAGACCTCCAGGCACCTCCCACAGACCTCCAGGCACCTCCCACAAGCTCCAGGACTCTGCCCAGAGACTCCCAGGTGAGCACTAGACACTTGTAAACACTTCCTCGGGCTCCTGGGCGGAGCCCAGGAGACCGTAGCACCTCCCACAGACCTCCAGGCAACGCCCACAGACCTCCAAGCACCTCCCACAGGCTCCAGGACTCTGCCCAGAGACTCCCAGGTGAGGACTAGACACTTGCAGTTAACCTCCCGGGCTCCTGGGCGGAGCCCAGGAGACCGTAGCACCTCCCACAGATGCCCAGGCACCTCCCACAGACCTCCAGGCAACGCCCACAGACCTCCACGCACCTCCCACAGGCTCCAGGACTCTGCCCAGAGACTCCCAGGTGAGGACTAGACACTTGCAGTTAACTTCCCGGGCTCCTGGGCGGAGCCCAGGAGACCGTAGCACCTCCCACAGACCTCCAGGCACCTCCCACAGACCTCCAGGCACCTCCCTCAAGCTCCAGGACACCTCACAGAGACTCCCAGGTGAGGACTAGACACTTGTAAACACTTCCTTGGGCTCCTGGGCGGAGCCCAGGAGACCGTAGCACCTCCCACAGACCTCCAGGCACCTCCCACAGACCTCCAGGCAACGCCCACAGACCTCCAAGCACCTCCCACAGGCTCCAGAACTCTGCCCAGAGACTCCCAGGTGAGGACTAGACACTTGCAGTTAACTTCCCGGGCTCCTGGGCGGAGCCCAGGAGACCGTAGCACCTCCCACAGACCTCCAGGCACCTCCCACAGACCTCCAGGCACCTCCCACAAGCTCCAGGACTCTGCCCAGAGACTCCCAGGTGAGGACTAGAGACTTGCAGTTAACTTCCCGGGCTCCTGGGCGGAGCCCAGGAGACCGTAGCACCTCCCACAGACGTCCAGGCAACACCCACAGACCTCCAAGCACCTCCCACGAGCTCCAGGACTCCTCACAGAGACTCCCAGGTGAGGACTAGACACTTGTAAACTCTTCCTCGGGCTCCTGGGCGGAGCCCAGGAGACCGTAGCACCTCCTACAGACCTCCAGGCACCTCCCACAGACCTCTAGGCAACGCCCACAGACCTCCAAGCACCTCCCACGAGCTCCAGGACTCCTCCCAGCGACTCCCAGGTGAGGACTAGAGACTTGCAGTTAACTTCCCGGGCTCCTGGGCGGAGCCCAGGAGACCGTAGCACCTCCCACAGACGCCCAGGCACCTCCCACAGACCTCCAAGCAACGCCCCCAGACCTCCAAGCACCTCCCACAAGCTCCAGGACTCTGCCCAGAGACTCCCAGGTGAGCACTAGACACTTGTAAACACTTCCTCGGGCTCCTGGGCGGAGCCCAGGAGACCGTAGCACCTCCCACAGGCGCCCAGGCACCTCCCACAGACCTCCAAGCAACGCCCACAAGCTCCAGGACTCTGCCCAGAGACTCCCAGGTGAGGACTAGACACTTGCAGTTAACTTCCCGGGCTCCTGGGCGGAGCCCAGGAGACCGTAGCACCTCCCACAGACGTCCAGGCAACGCCCACAGACCTCCAGGCACCTCCCACAAGCTCCAGGACTCCTCACAGAGACTCCCAGGTGAGGACTAGACACATGCAGGTAAGTTCCCGGGGTCCTGGGCGGAGCCCAGGAGACCGTAGCACCTCCCACAGACCTCCAGGCACCTCCCACAGACCTCCAAGCAACGCCCACAGACCTCCAAGCACCTCCCACAGGCTCCAGGACTCTGCCCAGAGACTCCCAGGTGAGGACTAGAGACTTGCAGTTAACTTCCCGGGCTCCTGGGCGGAGCCCAGGAGACCGTAGCACCTCCCACAGACCTCCAGGCACCTCCCACAGACCTCCAGGCAACGCCCACAGACCTCCAAGCACCTCCCACAGTCTCCCAGGTGAGCACTAGACACTTGCAGGTAACTTCCCGGGGTCCTGAGCGGAGCCCAGGAGACCGTAGCACCTCCCACAGACACCCAGGCACCTCCCACAGACCTCCAGGCACCTCCCACAGACCTCCAGGCACCTCCCACAAGCTCCAGGACTCCTCACAGAGACTCCCAGGTGAGGACTAGACACTTGCAGTTAACTTCCCGGGCTCCTGGGCGGAGCCCAGGAGACCGTAGCACCTCCCACAGACCTCCAGGCACCTCCCACAGACCTCCAAGCAACGCCCACAAGCTCCAGGACTCTGCCCCGAGACTCCCAGGTGAGCACTAGACACTTGTAAACTCTTTCTCGGGCTCCTGGGCGGAGCCCAGGAGACCGTAGCACCTCCCACAGAAGCCCAGGCACCTCCCACAGACCTCCAGGCAACGCCCACAGACCTCCAGGCACCTCCCACAAGCTCCAGGACTCTACCCACAGTCTCCCTGGTGAGCACTAGACACTTGCAGGTAACATCCCGGGCTCATGGGCGGAGCCCAGGAGACCGTAGCACCTCCCACAGATGCCCATGCACCTCCCACAGACCTCCAGGCAACGCCCACAGACCTCCAAGCACCTCCCACAGGCTCCAGGACTCTGCCCAGAGACTCCCAGGTGAGCACTAGACACTTGCAGTTAACTTTCCGGGGTCCTGGGCGGAGCCCAGGAGACCGTAGCACCTCCCACAGATGCCCAGGCACCTCCCACAGACCTCCAGGCAACGCCCACAGACCTCCACGCACCTCCCACAGGCTCCAGGACTCTGCCCAGAGACTCCCAGGTGAGGACTAGACACTTGCAGTTAACTTCCCGGGCTCCTGGGCGGAGCCCAGGAGACCGTAGCACCTCCCACAGACCTCCAGGCACCTCCCACAGACCTCCAGGCACCTCCCTCAAGCTCCAGGACACCTCACAGAGACTCCCAGGTGAGGACTAGACACTTGTAAACACTTCCTTGGGCTCCTGGGCGGAGCCCAGGAGACCGTAGCACCTCCCACAGACCTCCAGGCACCTCCCACAGACCTCCAGGCAACGCCCACAGACCTCCAAGCACCTCCCACAGGCTCCAGAACTCTGCCCAGAGACTCCCAGGTGAGGACTAGACACTTGCAGTGAACTTCCCGGGCTCCTGGGCGGAGCCCAGGAGACCGTAGCACCTCCCACAGACCTCCAGGCACCTCCCACAGACCTCCAGGCACCTCCCACAAGCTCCAGGACTCTGCCCAGAGACTCCCAGGTGAGGACTAGACACTTGCAGTTAATTTCCCGGGCTCCTGGGCGGAGCCCAGGAGACCGTAGCACCTCCCACAGACGTCCAGGCAACACCCACAGACCTCCAGGCACCTCCCACGAGCTCCAGGACTCCTCACAGAGACTCCCAGGTGAGGACTAGACACTTGTAAACTCTTCCTCGGGCTCCTGGGCGGAGCCCAGGAGACCGTAGCACCTCCTACAGACCTCCAGGCACCTCCCACAGACCTCTAGGCAACGCCCACAGACCTCCAAGCACCTCCCACGAGCTCCAGGACTCCTCCCAGCAACTCCCAGGTGAGGACTAGAGACTTGCAGTTAACTTCCCGGGCTCCTGGGCGGAGCCCAGGAGACCGTAGCACCTCCCACAGATGCCCAGGCACCTCCCACAGACCTCCAGGCAACGCCCCCAGACCTCCAAGCACCTCCCACGAGCTCCAGGACTCTGCCCAGAGACTCTCAGGTGAGCACTAGACACTTGTAAACACTTCCTCGGGCTCCTGGGCGGAGCCCAGGAGACCGTAGCACCTCCCACAGGCGCCCAGGCACCTCCCACAGACCTCCAAGCAACGCCCACAAGCTCCAGGACTCTGCCCAGAGACTCCCAGGTGAGGACTAGACACTTGCAGTTAACTTCCCGGGCTCCTGGGCGGAGCCCAGGAGACCGTAGCACCTCCCACAGACGTCCAGGCAACGCCCACAGACCTCCAGGCACCTCCCACAAGCTCCAGGACTCCTCACAGAGACTCCCAGGTGAGGACTAGACACATGCAGGTAAGTTCCCGGGGTCCTGGGCGGAGCCCAGGAGACCGTAGCACCTCCCACAGACCTCCAGGCACCTCCCACAGACCTCCAAGCAACGCCCACAGACCTCCAAGCACCTCCCACAGGCTCCAGGACTCTGCCCAGAGACTCCCAGGTGAGGACTAGAGACTTGCAGTTAACTTCCCGGGCTCCTGGGCGGAGCCCAGGAGACCGTAGCACCTCCCACAGACCTCCAGGCACCTCCCACAGACCTCCAGGCAACGCCCACAGACCTCCAAGCACCTCCCACAGTCTCCCAGGTGAGCACTAGACACTTGCAGGTAACTTCCCGGGGTCCTGAGCGGAGCCCAGGAGACCGTAGCACCTCCCACAGACACCCAGGCACCTCCCACAGACCTCCAGGCACCTCCCACAGACCTCCAGGCACCTCCCACAAGCTCCAGGACTCCTCACAGAGACTCCCAGGTGAGGACTAGACACTTGCAGTTAACTTCCCGGGCTCCTGGGCGGAGCCCAGGAGACCGTAGCACCTCCCACAGACCTCCAGGCACCTCCCACAGACCTCCAAGCAACGCCCACAAGCTCCAGGACTCTGCCCCGAGACTCCCAGGTGAGCACTAGACACTTGTAAACTCTTTCTCGGGCTCCTGGGCGGAGCCCAGGAGACCGTAGCACCTCCCACAGAAGCCCAGGCACCTCCCACAGACCTCCAGGCAACGCCCACAGACCTCCAGGCACCTCCCACAAGCTCCAGGACTCTACCCACAGTCTCCCTGGTGAGCACTAGACACTTGCAGGTAACATCCCGGGCTCATGGGCGGAGCCCAGGAGACCGTAGCACCTCCCACAGATGCCCATGCACCTCCCACAGACCTCCAGGCAACGCCCACAGACCTCCAAGCACCTCCCACAGGCTCCAGGACTCTGCCCAGAGACTCCCAGGTGAGCACTAGACACTTGCAGTTAACTTTCCGGGGTCCTGGGCGGAGCCCAGGAGACCGTAGCACCTCCCACAGATGCCCAGGCACCTCCCACAGACCTCCAGGCAACGCCCACAGACCTCCACGCACCTCCCACAGGCTCCAGGACTCTGCCCAGAGACTCCCAGGTGAGGACTAGACACTTGCAGTTAACTTCCCGGGCTCCTGGGCGGAGCCCAGGAGACCGTAGCACCTCCCACAGACCTCCAGGCACCTCCCACAGACCTCCAGGCACCTCCCTCAAGCTCCAGGACACCTCACAGAGACTCCCAGGTGAGGACTAGACACTTGTAAACACTTCCTTGGGCTCCTGGGCGGAGCCCAGGAGACCGTAGCACCTCCCACAGACCTCCAGGCACCTCCCACAGACCTCCAGGCAACGCCCACAGACCTCCAAGCACCTCCCACAGGCTCCAGAACTCTGCCCAGAGACTCCCAGGTGAGGACTAGACACTTGCAGTGAACTTCCCGGGCTCCTGGGCGGAGCCCAGGAGACCGTAGCACCTCCCACAGACCTCCAGGCACCTCCCACAGACCTCCAGGCACCTCCCACAAGCTCCAGGACTCTGCCCAGAGACTCCCAGGTGAGGACTAGACACTTGCAGTTAATTTCCCGGGCTCCTGGGCGGAGCCCAGGAGACCGTAGCACCTCCCACAGACGTCCAGGCAACACCCACAGACCTCCAGGCACCTCCCACGAGCTCCAGGACTCCTCACAGAGACTCCCAGGTGAGGACTAGACACTTGTAAACTCTTCCTCGGGCTCCTGGGCGGAGCCCAGGAGACCGTAGCACCTCCTACAGACCTCCAGGCACCTCCCACAGACCTCTAGGCAACGCCCACAGACCTCCAAGCACCTCCCACGAGCTCCAGGACTCCTCCCAGCAACTCCCAGGTGAGGACTAGAGACTTGCAGTTAACTTCCCGGGCTCCTGGGCGGAGCCCAGGAGACCGTAGCACCTCCCACAGATGCCCAGGCACCTCCCACAGACCTCCAGGCAACGCCCCCAGACCTCCAAGCACCTCCCACGAGCTCCAGGACTCTGCCCAGAGACTCTCAGGTGAGCACTAGACACTTGTAAACACTTCCTCGGGCTCCTGGGCGGAGCCCAGGAGACCGTAGCACCTCCCACAGGCGCCCAGGCACCTCCCACAGACCTCCAAGCAACGCCCACAAGCTCCAGGACTCTGCCCAGAGACTCCCAGGTGAGGACTAGACACTTGCAGTTAACTTCCCGGGCTCCTGGGCGGAGCCCAGGAGACCGTAGCACCTCCCACAGACGTCCAGGCAACGCCCACAGACCTCCAGGCACCTCCCACAAGCTCCAGGACTCCTCACAGAGACTCCCAGGTGAGGACTAGACACATGCAGGTAAGTTCCCGGGGTCCTGGGCGGAGCCCAGGAGACCGTAGCACCTCCCACAGACCTCCAGGCACCTCCCACAGACCTCCAAGCAACGCCCACAGACCTCCAAGCACCTCCCACAGGCTCCAGGACTCTGCCCAGAGACTCCCAGGTGAGGACTAGAGACTTGCAGTTAACTTCCCGGGCTCCTGGGCGGAGCCCAGGAGACCGTAGCACCTCCCACAGACCTCCAGGCACCTCCCACAGACCTCCAGGCAACGCCCACAGACCTCCAAGCACCTCCCACAGTCTCCCAGGTGAGCACTAGACACTTGCAGGTAACTTCCCGGGGTCCTGAGCGGAGCCCAGGAGACCGTAGCACCTCCCACAGACACCCAGGCACCTCCCACAGACCTCCAGGCACCTCCCACAGACCTCCAGGCACCTCCCACAAGCTCCAGGACTCCTCACAGAGACTCCCAGGTGAGGACTAGACACTTGCAGTTAACTTCCCGGGCTCCTGGGCGGAGCCCAGGAGACCGTAGCACCTCCCACAGACCTCCAGGCACCTCCCACAGACCTCCAAGCAACGCCCACAAGCTCCAGGACTCTGCCCCGAGACTCCCAGGTGAGCACTAGACACTTGTAAACTCTTTCTCGGGCTCCTGGGCGGAGCCCAGGAGACCGTAGCACCTCCCACAGAAGCCCAGGCACCTCCCACAGACCTCCAGGCAACGCCCACAGACCTCCAGGCACCTCCCACAAGCTCCAGGACTCTACCCACAGTCTCCCTGGTGAGCACTAGACACTTGCAGGTAACATCCCGGGCTCATGGGCGGAGCCCAGGAGACCGTAGCACCTCCCACAGATGCCCATGCACCTCCCACAGACCTCCAGGCAACGCCCACAGACCTCCAAGCACCTCCCACAGGCTCCAGGACTCTGCCCAGAGACTCCCAGGTGAGCACTAGACACTTGCAGTTAACTTTCCGGGGTCCTGGGCGGAGCCCAGGAGACCGTAGCACCTCCCACAGATGCCCAGGCACCTCCCACAGACCTCCAAGCAACGCCCACAAGCTCCAGGACTCTGCCCAGAGACTCCCAGGTGAGGACTAGACACTTGCAGTTAACTTCCCGGGCTCCTGGGCGGAGCCCAGGAGACCGTAGCACCTCCCACAGACGCCCAGGCACCTCCCACAGACCTCCAGGCAACGCCCACAGACCTCCAAGCACCTCCCACAGGCTCCAGGACTCTGCCCTGAGACTCCCAGGTGAGGACTAGACACTTGTAAACACTTCCTCGGGCTCCTGGGCGGAGCCCAGGAGACCGTAGCACCTCCCACAGACCTCCAGGCACCTCCCACAGACCTCCAGGCACCTCCCACAGACCTCCAAGCACCTCCCACAGGCTCCAGGACTCTGCCCGAGACTCCCAGGTGAGGACTAGACACTTGTAAACACTTCCTCGGGCTCCTGGGCGGAGCCCAGGAGACCGTAGCACCTCCCACAGACGCCCAGGCACCTCCCACAGACCTCCAGGCAACGCCCACAGACCTCCAAGCACCTCCCACAGGCTCCAGGACTCTGCCCTGAGACTCCCAGGTGAGCACTAGAGACTTGCAGTTAACTTCCCGGGGTCCTGGGCGGAGCCCAGGAGACCGTAGCACCTCCCACAGATGCCCAGGCACCTCCCACAGACCTCCAGGCAACGCCCACAGACCTCCAAGCACCTCCCACAGGCTCCAGGACTCTGCCCGGAGACTCCCAGGTGAGCACTAGACACTTGCAGGTAACCTCCCGGGCTCCTGGGCGGAGCCCAGGAGACCGTAGCACCTCCCACAGACGTCCAGCAACGCCCACAGACGCACAGTCACCTCCCACAGACCTCCAAGCAACGCCCACAAGCTCCAGGACCTTGCCCAGAGACTCCCAGGTGAGGACTAGACACTTGCAGTTAATTTCCCGGGCTCCTGGGCGGAGCCCAGGAGACCGTAGCACCTCCCACAGACGTCCAGGCAACGCCCACAGACCTCCAGGCACCTCCCACGAGCTCCAGGACTCCTCACAGAGACTCCCAGGTGAGGACTAGACACTTGTAAACTCTTCCTCGGGCTCCTGGGCGGAGCCCAGGAGACCGTAGCACCTCCCAGAGACCTCCAGGCACCTCCCACAGACCTCCAGGCACCTCCCAAAAGCTCCAGGACTCCTCACAGAGACTCCCAGGTGAGGACTAGACACTTGCAGTTAACTTCCCGGGCTCCTGGGCGGAGCCCAGGAGACCGTAGCACCTCCCACAGACGCACAGGCACCTCCCACAGACCTCCAAGCACCTCCCACTGGCTCCAGGACTCTGCCCTGAGACTCCCACGTGAGGACTAGACACTTGCAGTTAACTTTCCGGGCTCCTGGGCGGAGCCCAGGAGACCGTAGCACCTCCCACAGATGCCCAGGCACCTCCCACAGATGTCCAGGCACCTCCCACAGACCTCCAGGCACCTCCCACAAGCTCCAGGACTCCTCCCAGAGACTCCCAGGTGAGGACTAGACACTTGTAAACTCTTCCTCGGGCTCCTGGGCGGAGCCCAGGAGACCGTAGCACCTCCCACAGACGCCCAGTCACCTCCCACAGACCTCCAGGCAACGCCCACAGACCTCCAGGCACCTCCCACAGACCTCCAAGCACCTCCCACAGGCTCCAGGACTCTGCCCTGAGACTCCCAGGTGAGGACTAGACACTTGCAGGTAACTTCCCGGGGTCCTGGGCGGAGGCCAGGAGACCATAGCACCTCCCACAGACCTCCAGGCACCTCCCACGAGCTCCAGGACTCCTCACAGAGACTCCCAGGTGAGCACTAGACACTTGTAAACTCTTCCTCGGGCTCCTGGGCGGAGCCCAGGAGACCGTAGCACCTCCCACAGACCTCCAGGCACCTCCCACAGACCTCCAAGCAACGCCCACAAGCTCCAGGACTCTCTGCCCAGAGACTCCCAGGTGAGGACTAGAGACTTGCAGTTAACTTCCCGGGCTCCTGGGCGGAGCCCAGGAGACCGTAGCACCTCCCACAGACGCACAGGCACCTCCCACAGACCTCCAGGCAACGCCCCCAGACCTCCAAGCACCTCCCACAGGCTCCAGGACTCTGCCCAGAGACTCCCAGGTGAGGACTAGACACTTGCAGTGAACTTCCCTGGCTCCTTGGCGGAGCCCAGGAGACCGTAGCACCTCCCACAGACGCCCAGGCACCTCCCACAGACCTCCAAGCAACGCCCACAAGCTCCAGGACTCTGCCCAGAGACTCCCAGGTGAGCACTAGACACTTGTAAACTCTTCCTCGGGCTCCTGGGCGGAGCCCAGGAGACCGTAGCACCTCCCACAGACGCCCAGGCACCTCCCACAGACCTCCAGGCAACGCCCACAGACCTCCAAGCACCTCCCACTGGCTCCAGGACTCTGCCCTGAGACTCCCAGGTGAGGACTAGAGACTTGGAGTTAACTTCCCGGGCTCCTGGGCGGAGCCCAGGGGACCTTAGCACCTCCCACAGATGCCCAGGCACCTCCCACAGACCTCCAGGCAACGCCCCCAGACCTCCAAGCACCTCCCACAGGCTCCAGGACTCTGCCCTGAGACTCCCAGGTGAGCACTAGACACTTGCAGTTAACTTCCCGGGCTCCTGGGCGGAGCCCAGGAGACCGTAGCACCTCCCACAGACCTCCAGGCACCTCCCACAGACCTCCAAGCACCTCCCACAGGCTCCAGGACTCCTCCCAGAGACTCCCAGGTGAGGACTAGACACTTGTAAACTCTTCCTCGGGCTCCTGGGCGGAGCCCAGGAGACCGTAGCACCTCCCACAGACGCCCAGGCACCTCCCACAGACCTCCAGGCACCTCCCACAGACCTCCAAGCACCTCCCACAGGCTCCAGGACTCTGCCCTGAGACTCCCAGGTGAGCACTAGACACTTGCAGTTAACTTCCCGGGCTCCTGGGCGGAGCCCAGGAGACCGTAGCACCTCCCACAGACCTCCAAGCACCTCCCACAGGCTCCAGGACTCTGCCCAGAGACTCCCAGGTGAGGACTAGACACTTGCAGTTAACTTCCCGGGCTCCTGGGCGGAGCCCAGGAGACCGTAGCACCTCCCACAGACGCCCAGTCACCTCCCACAGACCTCCAGGCAACGCCCACAGACCTCCAAGCACCTCCCACAGGTTCCAGGACTCCTCCCAGTGACTCCCAGGTGAGGACTAGACACTTGTAAACTCTTCTTCGGGCTCCTGGGCGGAGCCCAGGAGACCGTAGCACCTCCCACAGACCTCCAGGCACCTCCCACAGACCTCCAAGCAACGCCCACAAGCTCCAGGACTCTGCCCAGAGACTCCCAGGTGAGCACTAGACACTTGCAGGTAACTTCCCGGGGTCCTGGGCGGAGCCCAGGAGACCCTAGCACCTCCCACAGACGCCCAGGCACCTCCCACAGACCTCCAGGCAACGCCCACAGACCTCCAAGCAACGCCCACAAGCTCCAGGACTCTGCCCACAGACTCCCAGGTGAGCACTAGACACTTGTAAACTCTTTCTCGGGCTCCTGGGCGGAGCCCAGGAGACCGTAGCACCTCCCACAGACCTCCAGGCACCTCCCACAGACCTCCAGGCACCTCCCACAGACCTCCAGGCACCTCCCACAAGCTCCAGGACTCCTCACAGAGACTCCCAGGTGAGCACTAGACACTTGTAAACTCTTCCTCGGGCTCCTGGGCGGAGCCCAGGAGACCGTAGCACCTCCCACAGACCTCCAGGCACCTCCCACAGACCTCCAAGCAACGCCCACAAGCTCCAGGACTCTGCCCAGAGACTCCCAGGTGAGCACTAGACACTTGCAGTTAACTTCCCGGGCTCCTGGGCGGAGCCCAGGAGACCGTAGCACCTCCCACAGACGCCCAGGCACCTCCCACAGACCTCCAAGCACCTCCCACTGGCTCCAGGACTCTGCCCTGAGACTCCCAGGTGAGGACTAGACACTTGCAGTTAACTTCCCGGGCTCCTGGGCGGAGCCCAGGAGACCGTAGCACCTCCCACAGATGCCCAGGCACCTCCCACAGTCCTCCAGGCAACGCCCACAGACCTCCAAGCACCTCCCACAGGCTCCAGGACTCTGCCCTGAGACTCCCAGGTGAGGACTAGACACTTGCAGTTAACTTCCCGGGCTCCTGGGCGGAGCCCAGGAGACCGTAGCACCTCCCACAGACGCCCAGGCACCTCCCACAGACCTCCAGGCAACGCCCACAGACCTCCAAGCACCTCCCACAGGCTCCAGGACTCTGCCCAGAGACTCCCAGGTGAGGACTAGACACTTGCAGTTAACCTCCCGGGCTCCTGGGCGGAGCCCAGGAGACCGTAGCACCTCCCACAGATGCCCAGGCACCTCCCACAGACCTCCAGGCGACGCCCACAGACCTCCAAGCACCTCCCACAGGCTCCAGGACTCCTCCCAGTGACTCCCAGGTGAGGACTAGACACTTGTAAACACTTCCTCGGGCTCCTGGGCGGAGCCCAGGAGACCGTAGCACCTCCCACAGGCGCCCAGTCACCTCCCACAGACCTCCAGGCAACGCCCCCAGACCTCCAAGCACCTCCCACAAGCTCCAGGACTCTGCCCTGAGACTCCCAGGTGAGGACTAGACACTTGCAGTTAACTTCCCGGGGTCCTGGGCGGAGCCCAGGAGACCGTAGCACCTCCCACAGACGCCCAGGCACCTCCCACAGACCTCCAGGCAACGCCCACAAACCTCCAAGCACCTCCCACAGGATCCATGACTCTGCCCGAGACTCCCAGGTGAGGACTAGACACTTGTAGACACCTTCCCGGGCTCCTGGGCGGAGCCCAGGAGACCGTAGCACCTCCCACAGACGCCCAGGCACCTCCCACAGACCTCCAAGCAACGCCCACGAGCACCAGGACTCTGCCCAGAGGCTCCCAGGTGAGCACTAGAGACTTGGAGTTAACTTCCCGGGCTCCTGGGCGGAGCCCAGGAGACCGTAGCACCTCCCACAGACCTCCAGGCACCTCCCACAGACCTCCAGGCAACGCCCACAGACCTCCAAGCACCTCCCACAGGCTCCAGGACTCTGCCCAGAGACTCCCAGGTGAGGACTAGACACTTGGAGTAAACTTCCCGGGCTCCTGGGCGGAGCCCAGGAGACCGTAGCACCTCCCACAGACCTCCAGGCACCTCCCAAAGACCTCCAGGCAACGCCCCCAGACCTCCAAGCACCTCCCACAGGCTCCAGGACTCTGCCCTGAGACTCCCAGGTGAGGACTAGACACTTGTAAACTCTTCCTCGGGCTCCTGGGCGGAGCCCAGGAGACCGTAGCACCTCCCACAGACGCACAGGCACCTCCCACACACCTCCAGGCAACGCCCACAGACCTCCAAGCACCTCCCACAGGCTCCAGGACTCCTCCCAGAGACTCCCAGGTGAGGACTAGACACTTGTAAACTCTTCCTCGGTCTCCTGGGCTCCGCCCAGGAGACCGTAGCACCTCCCACAGATGCCCAGGCACCTCCCACAGACCTCCAGGCAACGCCCACAGACCTCCAAGCACCTCCCACAGGCTCCAGGACTCCTCCCAGTGACTCCCAGGTGAGGACTAGACACTTGTAAACTCTTCCTCGGGCTCCTGGGCGGAGCCCAGGAGACCGTAGCACCTCCCACAGACCTCCAGGCAACGCCCACAGACCTCCAGGCACCTCCCACAGGCTCCAGGACTCTGCCCAGAGACTCCGAGGTGAGGACTAGACACTTGCAGTGAACTTCCCGGGCTCCTGGGCGGAGCCCAGGAGACCGTAGCACCTCCCACAGACCTCCATGCACCTCCCACAGACCTCCAGGCACCTCCCACAGACCTCCAAGCAACGCCCACAAGCTCCAGGACTCTGCCCAGAGACTCCCAGGTGAGGACTAGAGACTTGCAGTTAACTTCCCGGGCTCCTGGGCGGAGCCCAGGAGACCGTAGCACCTCCCTCAGACGCCCAGGCACCTCCCACAGACGCCCAGGCACCTCCCACAGACCTCCAAGCACCTCCCACAGTCTCCCAGGTGAGCACTAGACACTTGCAGGTAACTTCCCGGGGTACTTTGCGGAGCCCAGGAGACCGTAGCACCTCCCACAGACCTCCAGGCTACGCCCACAGACCTCCAAGCAACGCCCACAGGCTCCAGGCACCTCCCACAGTCTCCCAGGGGAGCACTAGACACTTGCAGGTAACTTCCCGGGGTCCTGGGCGGAGCCCAGGAGACACTAGCACCTCCCACAGACGCCCAGGCACCTCCCACAGACCTCCAGGCAACGCCCACAGACCTCCAGGCACCTCCCACAGGCTCCAGGACTCTGCCCTGAGACTCCCAGGTGAGGACTAGACACTTGCAGTTAACCTCCCGGGCTCCTGGGCGGAGCCCAGGAGACCGTAGCACCTCCCACAGATGCCCACGCACCTCCCACAGACCCCCAGGCAACGCCCACAGACCTCCAAGCACCTCCCACAGGCTCCAGGACTCTGCCCAGAGACTCCCAGGTGAGGACTAGACACTTGCAGTTAACTTCCCGGGCTCCTGGGCGGAGCCCAGGAGACCGTAGCACCTCCCACAAACACCCAGGCACCTCCCACAGACCTCCAGGCACCTCCCACAGACCTCCAGGCAACGCCCCCAGACCTCCAAGCACCTCCCACAAGCTCCAGGACCTTGCCCAGAGACTCCCAGGTGAGGACTAGACACTTGTAAACTCTTCCTCGGGCTCCTGGGCGGAGCCCAGGAGACCGTAGCACCTCCCACAGATGCCCAGTCACCTCCCACAGACCTCCAGGCAACGCCCACAGACCTCCAGGCACCTCCCACAGGCTCCAGGACTCTGCCCAGAGACTCCCAGGTGAGCACTAGACACTTGCAGTTAACTTCCCGGGCTCCTGGGCGGAGCCCAGGAGACCGTAGCACCTCCCACAGATGCCCAGTCACCTCCCACAGACCTCCAGGCACCTCCCACGAGCTCCAGGACTCTGCCCAGAGACTCCCAGGTGAGGACTGGACATCTGTGGACACCTGTAGACACCTCCCCGGGCTCCCGGCACCTCCCACTGACCGCCAAGCAACGCCCACTCGCTCCAGGACTCCACCGACAGACAGACGGACTCCTCCAGGAGGAAGACTGCACGTCAGAGACGCCAAGGAGGACACTTTATTAGTAGCCAACGCGTCGTCACCAGCGCACAATAAAACGATACACACGTAGACAAACGAGTGAATTAAACTATCACAGGACGCGCCGCGTCCAACCAACCGATACACGACAGGTTCAGCTCTCAGCCTAGATTTAGGCTTCGGCCTAGTCCGCGGGCCGAGCGTCTGGGTCAGGATCTGGGTTAGGTTCGAGTTTCTACTCACAGAGTGCGGGCGCAGGACGGGGGGGGTGGTGGGTGGTGGGTGGTGGGTGGTGGTCTCGCCAAACACACGCAGGTCAGACCCGTGACAGGCAGAGTGCAGGCAGCCGTGGGCCTAGATTTAGGCTTCGGCCTGGTCCTGAGAGTGAGGCTCCGCTGAGAACCTGGCCCGGTTCTTCCCGGTCTCTCTCCACTCACACGCGGGGGGGGGGGTCTCGGCTCCCACGCAGGCAGGCAGGCAGGCAGGCAGGCAGGCGCAGGTCAGGCTCCGGGCCCGTGACGGGCAGGTGCAGGCAGCCGTGGGCCTAGATTTAGGCTTCGGCCTGGTCCTCAGACAGCTCAGGTTCGTGAAGCCAGCCAGCCAGCCAGTCACTCGGTCGGTCGGTCGGTCGGTCGGTCGGTCAAGTGCAGCGGCAGGCGGGTCACCGGAGCGGAGCGGAACCGGAGGAAACAGGAAGCGACGCCGACGCCGCGCCGCCGCACGCACGGAGCCCTGGGAGAGAGGAAGTGACGTCTCGGGGTCGGGGGTCAGAGGTCACCGACCCCGCTCCGGACGTGACGTCGAGGGGGCCGTCCCGGAAGTGACGTCGAGGGGTCGGGGGTCACCCGGATGTGACGTCACAGGGTCAGGGGGCCGGCTCGACCCCGGGAAGCGCCGCCCCTCCCGGACGTGACGTCTCGGGGTCGGGGGTCGCCCGGACGTGACGTCGAGGGGTCACGGGGCGGGGCGTCTCCAGGAAGTGACGTCACGTAAACAGAGAGGGCGGGCCGTATCCAGGAAGTGACGTCACGTAAACAGAGGGCCCCGGCCGTCTCCAGGAAGTGACGTCACCGACACCGAGGCCCCGGGGACCGCGGGGCGCCCCTTCTCCGTCTCTCTTCCTCAAAAAATCACCCCCCCTCACACCGACCGCCTGTATAAAAAAATGTATAAAAAAATGTATAAAAAAATGTATAAAAAAATGTATAAAAAAATGTATAAAAAAAAAGAGTCCAGCGAAAATTTTTCGCCAAAAAAAAATTTTTTGAAAAAAAAAATGCCGGTGTAAAAACCCCCAAAAAAGGCCAGCTGCGAAAGCGGGGAGAGAGAGAGAGAGCCCTCGCAGGAGCCCGGCCTCCGCGGAAGCCCGCTGACCATCACTCCCTCCCCAGGCTCCCCGGAGCAGAGGGGCCCTCTCTGCCCGGGAAGCCCGGGAGGGGTGACGGCCAGGGGCTCCGCGGAGGCCTCGGCTCGGGAGTAGCCGGCTCCTGCGGGGTCTCTCTCTCCCCGGGGCCGCCGCCGGCCTTCCCGCTCGCCCCCCTTGGCCTCCGGTGCAGAGGGGCCCTCTCTGCCCGTGAGGCCCGGGGTTTGGGGCGGGAGGCGGCCGGGGCGGCCTCGCAGGCGCCGCTTCGGGATGCGGCTCCTGCTGCCCTGGCGGCCGCTGTCTCCCCCGGGGCCGCCGCCGTCGCCGGCTCCGCCTCGCCCTGGGCCTCCCGGGCAGAGAGGGCCCCTCTGCTCCGGAGGGCCTGAGGCTCGGCGGGAGCCGGGCTCGGTGGGGCCCCGGGCGGGCTCCGGCTCGGGATGCGGAGCCCGCTGCAGCCGCCGCAGCTGGCCTAAAAAAAAAATTCTTTTTTTTGACTCCCCCCCCCCCTGTCGCTCTCCCGAGGGAAGCGACGGGCGATCGCTCGCCCATTTGGTTTTTACACCGGTGCACCCAGAGGGCGCGGATATAGCCTCACGCTCCTGGCCGGCCCGGGCCTCTTCCACCGACCGTCTTTTCCGTGAGGGTGACTTTCCCATGAGGCCGCAGGGCCCCGGACAGATTACCATAGCCTCCCCGGCCGGCCAATCGGCACGTCCCGCGGCCGGCCGGGGCGGCATCGGGTGCAGTTCCGCCTTCTGGCCACGAGATGCCGCCAGAGGGACCGGCCGCGCAGGCGCGCTGGAGTCGACGGGGACCCTACGGATCTGACAGCTCGGAGGCCCTGACCCGGGACGGACACGGGACGGGAGGCGGGGACGGCCCACGCGTGTCACTTTGCCGTGCGGCTCCTCGCTCGCGGGCGGCACGCCGGCCGGGGCAGGCACGGCCGCCGCCGCAGCCACGGCATCGCCGCACGGGAGCAGACGCCGCCCGCGACACGGGCGGCCCGGGCGGCACGGCAGACAGACTGACGGGCAGACCGGGTCGCGGTCCCGGCACCCGTGAGTAAGCGGGCCGCCGCTCGCACACGCACACGCGGGTCTATTGGGAGCTCGCCCGCTCGCCCGGGGGACAGAAGCTGCGGCGGTGGCGGGCGGCGGGCGGCGGGCGGCGGGCGGCTGCACAGGGACAGAACGGGAAAGGCTCCCGCCCGCCGCCCGCCGCCCGCCGCCGACACGGGACGGGTCTCTCTCTCTGTCTGTCCGTGTCCAGCACGTGCTGCTCTCACAGAGAGAGGGCGGCAGGCCGGGGCACAGCTGTGAGGAGCCGGCCCCGACTTGGGAAGCGTAGCCGCTGACCGGCCGGCCCGCTGACCACCGGCCCACTGACTGACTGCCTGACTGACTGACCGGGCGGGCGGGCGGGCGGGCGGGCGAGCCTGGAGGTGCCGGCGCGGCAGGTGCAGTTCCGCCTCTTGGCCACTAGATGTCCCCAGAGGGACCGGCCGGGCAGGCGCACTGAAGTGCACGGGAACCCTACGAGTCTGACAGCTCAGCGGCCCTGAACCGGGACGCGGGACGGGAACCGGCTGCAGCGGCGAGGGCCCGGGGCGCCTCCGTGAGAGCTGGTTTCTCTGCTCCTGCCCCGTGCTGGGCTCGCCCGCTCGCTCCGTACCCGCGGGCTGCACAGCGACCCGCCAGTCCCTGCCCGCCTGCCCGCCTGCCTGCCTGCCGAGCGCCGTGACTGGAGACAGGAACGGCCCCGGTGTGTTTGACGTTCCCTGTCACTTTGCTGTGCGGTTTGTCGCACGGGGCAGGCATGCCGGACGGGGCAGACACGGCCGCCGAGGCTCCACACGTACCCGCCCGCCCGCCGGCCCGCGGGAGCCGACGCTGCACCCGCCGCAGACGGACCGGGCGGCACGGCAGGCAGGCAGACCGGTCGCGGACAGTAAACGGGCCGCCGCTCCAACACAAGCACGCACACACACATGCGATCCCAGGCGTCTGCGGCAGGAGGAGGAGGAGGAGTGTGACAGCTACAGTGACAGCTAGGATGACAGCTGGGTGACAGCTGGGTGACCCGGGCCCGGACCAGGTCTAGGTCTGGCCAAGTCTATTTTTAGCGCGCTCGCTCGGGGGGGCGCAGGGGGCGGCGGCGGGCGGGCGGGCGGGCGGCTGCAGGGACACACGGCGGGCAGGGGCACGGCTGTGACGTGCTGACCCTGACTTGGGAAACCTATTCACTGACCGGCCAAACTGAGCGGGCGGGCAGCAGGTGCAGTTCCGCCTTTTGGCCACTAGATGTCACCACAGGATAAGAAATGAAAAATCCCCAACCGACACTGACAGCCAGCGCCAAGGCTGTCAGCGTGAGTCCTGTCTGACGAGCCAGAGGGGGATTTTTAAAAATTTATTTTAATAAAACGGGCTGGAATTAAGCCCCGGGAAGGGAGATACGGCAAGAACGTGCCCTGCCCTTGCGTCTTTCACCAATAAAAAAAATTGTAGGTCTATGTCTCGGGTGATTTTTTAACAGAAAGTCGGAGACACATTCACGGAGGCTGAGAGAAATTCGCTGGGAGAAGCCAGGGTTTTGGCTGTAAAATTTTTATGTAGTGATATAAATTGAAATCTGTCTAAATGGAGACCCCGCGCAGCAAGAGACAGTACAAACGTGCCACCTGGTTGCTTATTTCACAGGGAAAAAAATTATTTTTGGTCTGTGTTCTCGGTAAGATCGAACACGCAGACAGACACACAGAGGGGCAGCCACAGAGAGGCCTTTAAAAATTTTATTTCAATCCTAAAAAATTAGATGAGGCTGAATTCAGACCCTGTGAAGCAAGAGAGAGCAGGAACGTGGCACGTGGCTGCTTATTTCCCAGGGAAAAAATTAATCTAAGTCCGTGTTCTGGGTTAGATTGAACACACAGGGAGACACAGAGAGGCAGCAACAGAGAGGCCTTAAATATTTTTTTTGGATCTTAAAAAATTAAATGAGGCTGAAATCAGTCCCCAGGAAGCAAGAGAGAGCAGGAAACTGACACGTGGCTGCTTATTTAACAGGGAAAAAATTATTTTGGGTCCGGGATCCGTGTTACATTAAATACACAAGACAGACACACAGAGGCAGCTGCAGTGAGGCTTTTAAAATTTTTATTTAATCCCAAATAATTGACTTAGGCTGAAATCAGACACCTTGAAGCAAGAGACAGCAGGAACCTGCAACACGGTTGCTTATTTCACAGGGAAAATAAATTAATTGAGGTCCAGGCTCCGGGTTAGATTGGAACACACAGACACACGCAGACTTGGAAGACAGTGGAAATCCAAGGGGAGGAAGACACAGCGAGGCTTTAAAATTATTTTATTAATTATAACAACTTAAATGAGGCTGAAATGAGACCCCCGTGAAGCTGGGGGACGGCAGGAACGTGACACAGGGTCGTTTGTTTTACAGTGAAGAAAAGAAATTGAGGCCCAGGCCTCGGGTAGGATCCAACACACAGACACACAGAGCCAGCCACAGAGAGGTGTGAAAAATTTTTTTTTGATTGAAAAAAGTTAACCGAGGCTGAAATCAGACCCCGTGAGGCAGAACACAGCCTGAACGTGACAAGCTGCTGCTGATTTCGCCGGAGAAAAAAATTTAGGCCTGGGTTACGGTTAGATTCACACCCTGGGCGCCATTGTGGTCGTGGCGCCGAAAACAGTCAAATTACTCAGAAAAGGAACACGTTCTCCAGACGCCGCGTCGCTGGCTTTTAGATACACCTAAGGACGTGTGATTTTTGTTGGTTTTGTTGCCGGGGGGATTTGCTTAACACCGAAAAACAGGGGAGGTCTGCGGGGAGGGCCCGGGAGCTCGTTAAGAGCTCTTCCCGGCTCGGTGCCCGTGCCTCGGGCCTACTTGTTGGATTGGCATTTGCTTGTTGGAGACCCGGCTTCTCTGAGGGAAAATAGGCTGACATGAGACCCCCGGGGAAGGGCAGGCAGCAAACACAGCCTGAACGTGGCACGTGGCTGCTTATTTCACAGGGAAATAATTAATTTAGGTCCGTGCTCTGGGTGAGATGGAACACACAGAGACACACAGAGAGGCAGCAACAGAGGGGCTTAAAAAAATTTTTTTTGACTCATAAAAAATTAAATGAGGCTGAAATCAGACCCAGGGAAGCAAGAGAGAGCAGGAACGTGACACATGGCTGCTTATTTAGCAGGGAAAAATTATTTTGGGTCCGGGATCCGTGTTACATTAAACACACAAGACAGGCACACAGAGGCAGCTGCAGTGAGGCTTTAAAAAATTTTATTTAATCCCAAAATATTCATTTAGGCTGAAATCAGACACCTTGAAGCAAGAGACAGCAGGAACTTGCCACACGCTTGTTTATTTCACAGGGATAATAAATTAATTGAGGTCCAGGCTCCGGGTTAGATTGGAACCCACAGACACACGCAGACTTGGAAGACAGTGGAAATCCGAGGGGAGGAAGACACAGCGAGGCTTTAAAATTTTTTTATTAATTATAACAACTTAAATGAGGCTGAAATGAGACCCCCGTGAAGCTGGGGGACGGCAGGAACGTGACACAGGGTCGTTTCTTTTACAGTGAAAGAAAGAAATTGAGGCCCAGGCCTCGGGTAGGATCCAACACACAGACACACAGAGCCAGCCGCAGAGAGGTGTGAAAAATTTTTTTTTGATTGAAAAAAGTTAACCGAGGCTGAAATCAGACCCCGTGAGGCAAGAGACAGCAGGAACGTGACAAGCTGCTGCTGAGTTCGCCAGAGAAAAAAATTTAGGCCTGGGTTACGGTTAGATTCACACCCTGGGCGCCATTGTGGTCGTGGCGCCGAAAACAGTCAAATTACTGCGCCGAAAACAGTCAAATTACTCAGAAAAGGAACACGTTCTCCAGACGCCGCGGCGCTGGCTTTTAGATACACCTAAGGACGTGTGATTTTTGTTGGTTTTGTTGCCGGGGGGATTTGCTTAACACCGAGAAACGGGGGAGGTCTACGGGGAGGGCCCGGGAGCTCGTTAAGAGCTCTTCCCGGCTCGGTGCCCGTGCCTCGGGCCTACTTGTTGGGTCGCTACTTGCTTGTTGGAGACCCGGCTTCTCTGAGGGAGCCCTGAGGGCGGGGGGGTTCACCCCGAGAGTCAGACACCCCAACAGTGACTGCGGAACTCAGGGTCTCCGCCCGGGGCGTTTCCCCACGGAGGGACCGGGGACCATGCACAACGACGGACCTGGGGGGGCGGGGCCCGAGTGCAATCCGGGGAGGCGGGTCCGGCGGGAGGCGGGAGCCACCCAGCGGGACAGATCCGGTCTCCCAGGCCGGGGCCCTGGTTCCCTGGCCGGGCTCGGGAGGCCGGATCGCTGCCCTTAGCCCGCGCCTGGAAGTCCCGGTGAAGTTCTGCCTTTTGGCCACGAGATGTCACCACAGGATAAGAAATGAAAAACCCCCACCTGACACAGGCAGCCAGCGCCAAGGCTGTCGATGTCGATCCCGGCTCACGAGCCACAGGGGGATTTTTAAAAAATTATTTTAATAAAACGGGCTGGAATTAAGGCCCGGGAAGGGAGATACAGCAAGGCCATGCCCTGCCCTTGCGTCTTTCACAAATAAGAAATTTTTTCTGTCTACGTCTCGGGTGATTTTTTAACAGAAAGTGGCACACAGTCACGGAGGTCGATGGAAATCCGCTGGGAGAAGCCAGAGTTTTTATGCTTTTAAAATCTTCCTGTAATTATAAAAAATTAAATATGGGTAATTTGAGACCCCCTCGAAGCCAGAGACGGCACGGACGTGGCACCCGGTTGCTTATTTCACACATAAAACATATCAATCCAGGCCCCGGCTTTAGCTTGCAATCACAGGCACACAGAGGCAGCCAAGGCGAGGCTTTAAAAAATTTTTTCTGATTAAAAAAAATAAATTAAGCTGAAAGGAGACCCCGGCCAGCAAGGCACAACAGAAACCTGCAACTTGGTGGCTTATTCCACCAAATAGAAAATTTTAGGAGTGTGTTTCGGGTGATTTTTGACACACAGACAAGGCAAAAGGCCTGGCAGGCGGCGGGAAGGCGCTGGGAAAAAGCCAGGGTTTGGCAGTAAATTATTTCTTTAATTATTACAAGGCACATTAGGATGAAATCAGACCCTGTGAAGCAGGAGAAAGCAGGAACATGACCTGGGGTCGCTTATTTTACAGGGAAAAAATTTAAATCGAGGCCCCAGGTTAGATCGAGCACACAGACACACAGACAGACAGATGCAGCCGCCGTGAGGTGTTAAAAATTTTTTTCTAATTAAAAAAAATAAATTAAGCTGCAATGAGACCCCGGGCAGAAAGGCACAGCAGGAACCTGCCCCTTGGTGGCTTATTCCAACAAAAAGAAAATTTTAGATGCGTGATTCGGGTGATTTTTAGCACGCAGACAGCCAAGGCCCAGGCCTGGCAGCCGGCGGGAAGACGCTGGGAGAAAGCCAGAGTTTGGCGTTAAATTATTTCTTTAATTATTACGAATTAAATTAGGATGAAATCAGACCCTGGGAAGCAAGACACAGCAGACAATTGACCCAGAATCACTGATTTTACAGTGAAAAAATTTTTAATCGAGGCCCCAGGTTAGATCGAGCACACAGACACACGGAGGCAGCCGCCGTGAGGCTTTAAAAAATTTTTTCTAATTAAAAAAAATAAATTAAGCTGCAATGAGACCCCGGGCAGCAAGGCACAGCAGGAACCTGCAACTTGGTGGCTGATTCCACCAAAAAGAAAACTTTAGGTGCGTGTTTCGGGTGGTTTTTTGCAGACAGACAAGGACCAGGACTGGCAGCTGGCGGGAAGACGCTGGGACGAAGCCAGAGCCTTGTGTTAAAATTTTTCTTTAATGACTACTCATTAAATTAGGATGAAATGAGACCCTGTGAAGCAAGAGACAGCAGGAACATGACCCTTTTGTCGCTCTTTTTACAGTGAAAAACTTTTAGGTCAAAGCCCCAGTTTAGATCGAGCACACAGACCGCTGCCCTTTCCCACGCCTGGACGTCCCGGTGCAGTTCCGCCTTTTGGCCACAAGATGTCACCACAGGATAAGAAATGAAAAATCCCCACCCGACACTGACAGCCAGCGCCAAGGCTGTCAGCGTGAGTCCTGTCTGACGAGCCAGAGGGGGATTTTTAAAAATTTATTTTAATAAAACGGGCTGGAATTAAGGCCCGGGAAGGGAGATACAGCAAGGCCATGCCCTGCCCTTGCGTCTTTCACAAATAAGAAATTTTTTTGGTCTCCGTCTCGGGTGATTTTTTAACAGAAAGTCGCACACAGTCACGGAGGTCGATGGAAATCCGCTGGGAGAAGCCAGAGTTTTTATGCTTTTAAATTTTTTCTGTAATTATAAACAATTAAATATGGGTAATTTGAGACCCCCTCGAAGCCAGAGACGGCACGGACGTGGCACCCGGTTGCTTATTTCACACAAAAAACATCTCAGTCCAGGCCCCGGCTTTAGCTTGCAATCACAGGCACACAGAGGCAGCCAAGGCGAGGCTTTAATAAAAATTTTTTTATTCCTATAAAAATAAATTATCCTGAAATCAGACCCTATGAATATATAGACAGCACGTACGTGACTCGTGGCTGCTTATTTCACAGGGAAAAAATTAATTTAGGTCTGGAATCCGTGTCACATTGAACACACAGAGAGACAGACACACAGAGGCAGCCTCAGCGAGGCTTTAACATTTTTTTCTAATTAAAAAACATAAATTAAGCTGCAATGAGACCCCGGGCAGCAAGGCACAGCAGCAACCTGCCATATGGTGGCTTATTCCAACAAAAAGAAAATTTTAGGTGTGTGTTTCGGGTGATTTTTAGCAGACAGACAGCCAAGGCCCAGGCCTGGCAGCCAGCGGGAAGACGCTGGGAGAAAGCCAGAGTTTGGCGTTAAATTTTTTCTTTAGTTATTACAAAGCACATTAGGATGAAATCAGACCCTGTGAAGCAGGAGAAAGCAGTAACATGACCTGGGGTCGCTTATTTTACAGGGAAAAATTTTAAATCAAGGTCCCAGGTTAGATCGAGCACACAGACACACGAGGCAGCCTCAGCGAGGCTTTAAAAATTTTTTTCTAATTAAAAAAAATAAATTAAGCTGCAATGAGACCACAGGCAGCAAGGCACAGCAGGAACCTGTCCCTTGGTGGCTTATTCCACCAAAAAGAAATTTTTAGGAGTGTGTTTCGGGTGATTTTTCACACACAGACGAGGCCCAGGCCTGGCAGCCGGCGGGAAGACGCTGGGAGAAAGCCAGACTTTGGCGTTAAATTATTTCTTTAATTATTACGAATTAAATTAGGATGAAATCAGACCCTGTGAAGCAACACACAGCAGAAAATTGACCCAGAATCACTGATTTTACAGTGAAAAAATTTTTAATCGAGGCCCCAGGTTAGATCGAGCACACAGACACACAGACAGACGGAGGCAGCCGCCGTGAGGCGTTAAAAATTTTTTTCTAATTAAAAAAAATAAATTAAGCTGCAATGAGACCACAGGCAGCAAGGCACAGCAGGGACCTGCCATTTGGTGGCTTATTCCAACAAAAAGAACATTTTAGGCGCCTGTTTCGGGTGATTTTTAACACGCAGACGAGGCCCAGGCCTGGCAGCCGGCGGGAAGACGCTGGGAGAAAGCCAGGGTTTGGCGTTAAATTTTTTCTTTAATTATTACAAATTATATTAGGTGACATCAGACCCCGTGAAGCAAAACACAGCCTGAACGTGACACGCGGCTGCTCATTTCACCCGAGGAAAAAAACTTTATGCCCAGGCCCCGGTTACAGTCACACCCCAGGCGCCCTTGTGGTCGAGGCACAGAGAACAGTGGAATCGCTCCCCGCGACGGGGAACCGAGAGTCCCGACCCGGGCGGGTCCGGTCTCCACGCCGGGGACCCTCACCCCGTGGGACGGGGGCGGGGGGGGTCACCCCGAGAGTCGGACACCCCAACAGTGACGGCGGAACTCAGGGTCTCTGCCCGGGGCGTTTCCCCACGGAGGGACCGGGGACCATGCACAGCGACGGACCTAAGGGGGCGGGGCCCGAGTGCAATCCGGGGAGGCGGGTCCGGCGGGAGGCGGGAGCCACCCAGCGGGACAGATCCGGTCTCCCTGGCCGGGGCCCTGGTTCCCTGGCCGGGCTCGGGAGGCCGGATCGCTGCCCTTAGCCCGCGCCTGGAAGTCCCGGTGCAGTTCCGCCTTTTGGCCACGAGATGTCACCACAGGATAAGAAATGAAAAACCCCCACCCGACACAGGCAGCCAGCGCCAAGGCTGTCGATGTCGATCCCGGCTCAGGAGCCACAGGGGGATTTTTAAAAAATTATTTTAATAAAACGGGAAGGAATTAAGCCCCAGGAAGCGAGATACGGCAAGCACGTGCCCTGCCCTGGCTTCTTTCATAAATAAGAAATTTTTTCGGTCTACGTCTCATGAGATTTTTTAACAGAAAGTCACACATGGTCACGGAGATCGATGGAAATCCGCTGGGAGAAGCCAGAGTTTTTTTGCTTTTAAAATTTTCCTGCAATTATACAAAATTAAATAAGGCTAAATTGAGACCCCCTCGAAGCCAGAGACGGCACGGACGTGGCACCCGGTTGCTTATTTCACACATAAAACATCTCAGTCCAGGCCCCGGCTTTAGCTTGCAATCACAGGCACACAGAGGCAGCCAAGGCGAGGCTTTAAAAAAATTTTTTTCTGATTAAAAAAAATAAATTAAGCTGCAATGAGACCCCGGGCAGCAAGGCACAACAGAAACCTGCAACTTGGTGGCGTACTCCACCAAAAGAAAATTTTAGGAGTGGGTTTTGGAGGATTTTTAACACGCAGACAAGGCCCAGGCCTGGCAGCTGGAGGGAAGATGCTGGGAGAAAGCCAGAGTTTGGCGTTAAATTATTTCTTTAATTATTACGAATTAAATTAGGATGAAAGCAGACCCTGTGAAGCAAGACACAGCAGAAAATTGACCCAGAATCACTGATTTTACAGTGAAAAAAAATTTTAATCGAGGCCCCAGGTTAGATCGAGCACACAGACACACAGACAGACAGATGCAGCCGCCGTGAGGCGTTAAAAATTTTTTTCTAATTAAAAAAAATAAATTAAGCTGCCATGAGACCCCGGGCAGCAAGGCACAGCAGTGCCCTGCCATTTGGTGGCTTATTCCAACAAAAAGAACATTTTAGGTGTGTGTTTCGGGTGATTTTTAACAGGCAGACAAGGCCCAGGCCTGGCAGCCGGCGGGAAGGCGCTGGGAGAAAGCCAGCGTTTGGCGTTAAATTATTTCTTTAATTATTACGAATTAAATTAGGATGAAAGCAGACCCTGTGAAGCAAGACACAGCAGAAAATTGACCCAGAATCGCTTATTTTACAGTGAAAAAATTTTTAATCGAGGCCCCAGGTTAGATCGAGCACACAGACACACAGACAGAAAGATGCAGCCGCCGTGAGGCGTTAAAAATTTTTTTCTAATTAAAAAAAATAAATTAAGCTGCAATGAGACCCCGGGCAGCAAGGCACAGCAGGAACCTGCCCCTTGGTGGCTTATTCCACCAAAAAGAAAATTTTAGGTGCGTGTTTCGGGTGATTTTTAACAGGCAGACAGACAAGGCCCAGGCCTGGCAGCCGGCGGGAAGACGCTGGGAGAAAGCCAGAGTTTGGCGTTAAATTATTTCTTTAATTATTACGAATTAAATTAGGATGAAAGCAGACCCTGTGAAGCAAGACACAGCAGACAATTGACCCAGAATCACTGATTTTACAGTGAAAAAAATTTTAATCGAGGCCCCAGGTTAGATAGAGCACACAGACACACAGACAGACAGATGCAGCCGCCGTGAGGCGTTAAAAAATTTTTTCTAATTAAAAAAAATAAATTAAGCTGCAATGAGACCCCGGGCAGCAAGGCACACCAGGGCCCTGCCATGTGGTGGCTTATTCCAACAAAAAGAAAATTTTAGGTGTGTGTTTCGGGTGATTTTTAACACGCAGACAGCCAAGGCCCAGGCCTGGCAGGCGGCGGGAAGACGCTGGGAGAAAGCCAGAGTTTGGCGTTAAATTTTTTCTCTAATTATTACAAATTATATTAGGTGAAATGAGAGGCTGTGAAGCAAGAGACAGCAGGAACATGACCGGGGTCGCTTATTGTACAATGAAAAAAATTTAGGTCAAAGCCCCAGTTTAGATCGAGCACACAGACCACTGACCTTTCCCGCGCCTGGACGTCCCGGTGCAGTTCGGCCTTTTGGTCACAAGATGTCACCACAGGATAAGAAATGAAAAATCCCCACCCGACACTGACAGCCAGCGCCAAGGCTGTCAGGGTGAGTCCTGTCTGACGAGACAGAGGGTGATTTTTAAAAAATTATTTTAATAAAACGGGCTGGAATTAAGGCCCGGGAAGGGAGATACGGCAAGGCCATGCCCTGCCCTTGCATCTTTCACAAATAAGAATTTTTTTCTGTCTACGTCTCGGGTGATTTTTTAACAGAAAGTCACACACAGTCACGGAGGTCGATGGAAATCCGCTGGGAGAAGCCAGAGTTTTTATGCTTTTAAATTTTTTCTGTAATCATAAACAATTAAATATGGGTAATTTGAGACCCCCTCGAAGCCAGAGACGGCACGGACGTGGCACCTGGTTGCTTATTTCACACATAAAACATCTCAGTCCAGGCCCCGGCTTTAGCTTGCAATCACAGGCACACAGAGGCAGCCAAGGCGAGGCTTTAAAAAATTTTTTTTAATCTTAAAAAATTAACTTAGGATGAAATCAGACCCTATGAAGCAAGAGACAGCATGTACGTGACTCGTGGCTGCTTATTTCACAGGGAAAAAATTAATTTAGGTCTGGAATCCGTGTTACATTGAACACACAGAGAGACAGACACACAGAGGCAGCCTCAGCGAGGCTTTAAAAATTTTTTTCTAATTAAAAAAAATAAATTAAGCTGCCATGAGACCCCGGGCAGCAAGGCACACCAGGGCCCTGCCATTTGGTGGCCTATTCCACCAAAAAGAAAATTTTAGGTGTGTGTTTCGGGTGATTTTTAACACGCAGACAAGTCCCAGGCCTGGCAGCAGGCGGGAAGATGCTGGGAGAAAGCCAGAGTTTGGCGTTAAATTTTTTCTGTAAGCACTACTAAATAAATTAGGATGAAATCAGACCCTGTGAGGCAAGACACAGCAGAAAATTGACCCAGAATCACTGATTTTTCAGTGAAAAAATTTTAAATCGAGGCCCCAGGTTAGATCGAGCACACAGACACACAGACAGACAGATGCAGCCGCCGTGAGGCTTTAAAAAATTTTTTCTAATTAAAAAAAATAAATTAAGCTGCAATGAGACCATGGGCAGCAAGGCACAGCAGGAACCTGTCCCTTGGTGGCTTATTCCACACAAAAGAAAATTTTAGGAGTGTGTTTCGGGTGATTTTTAACAGGCAGACAAGGCCCAGGCCTGGCAGGCGGCGGGAAGACGCTGGGAGAAAGCCAGGGTTTGGCGTTAAATTATTTCTTTAATTATTACGAATTAAATTAGGATGAAATCAGATCCTGTGAGGCAAGACACAGCAGAAAATTGACCCAGAATCGCTTATTTTACAGTGAAAAAATTTTAATTCGAGGCCCCAGGTAAGATCGAGCACACAGACACACGGAGGCAGCTGCCGTGACGATTTAAAAATTTTTTTCTAATTAAAAAAAATAAATTAAGCTGCAATGAGACCCCGGGCAGCAAGGCACAGCAGGAACCTGTCCCTTGGTGGCTTATTCCACCAAAAAGAAAATTTTAGGTGTGTGTTTCGGGTGATTTTTAACACGCAGACAGACAAGGCCCAGGACTGGCAGCCGGCGGGAAGACGCTGGGAGAAAGCCAGAGTTTGGCGTTAAATTATTTCTTTAATTATTACGAATTAAATTAGGATGAAATCAGACCCTGTGAAGCAAGACACAGCAGAAAATTGACCCAGAATCACTGATTTTACAGTGAAAAAATTTTTATTCGAGGCCCCAGGTTAGATCGAGCACACAGACACACAGAGGCAGCCGCCGTGAGGCTTTAAAATTTTTTTTCTAATTAAAAAAAATAAATTAAGCTGCAATGAGACCCCGGGCAGCAAGGCACAGCAGGAACCTGTCCCTTGGTGGCTTATTCCAACAAAAAGAAAATTTTAGGTGTGTGTTTCGGGTGATTTTTAACACGCAGACAGACAAGGCCCAGGCCTGGCAGCAGGCGGGAAGACGCTGGGAGAAAACCAGGGTTTGGCGTTAAATTTTCTCTTTAATTAATAAATCTAAAGCGGGCAGAAATCAGACCCCGTGAGGCCAAACACGGCCTGAATCTGAATTCTGAGACGCGAAAAAACCGACACTGTCTCTTTAAAAATTAACGAAACTGGAAACGGCGTGGCGGGCAACATGGCGACCGGGACGGGAGCCGGGGACGCACGCCGAGGCCTGGCCGGTTCTAATCCCGTCGGCCCTCGCCGCCGCCTCGGCGGGGGCCGCGTGGAGGCCGGCGGATCGTATCGCCGTGACCCCGAGCGGGCCGGAGCGACTCCCAGGACGTGAGGCGACCGACACGGGTGGCTGGAGACGAGGACCTGCCGGGCGAGGCTCCGAGGCCATCATCGCCGCCGCCGCCGTCCGCCGCCGCCGCCGCGGCTTTGCCGGTTCTAATCCCAGCGGCCCTCGCCGCCGCCGCCGAGGCCGGGGGCCGCAGGGAGGCCGGCGGATCGTATCGCCGTGATCCCGGAGGGATTCGAGGTACAAGGAAACGACAGAAACGGTCTGTGAAAGCAGGGACCGGCCGGCCAAGATGGCGCCGGCGGCGGCGGCGGCGGCGGCGGGGCCCGCGGCGGCCTCGCTCCACGCGGTCCACGCCGCCGCCGCCGCCGAGGCAGGGGACCGCGGGGAGGCGGGCGGGCGGGACGGTGGTGATTCTGAGCGAGCGGGAGCGATTCTCGGGCCGCTAAGCGACCGAACGTCCCAGCGGGACGGAGACCGGGCATCCAACATGGCGGCGGCGGCGGCGGCGGCGGCGGGGCCCGCGGCGGCCTCGCTCCACGCGGTCCACGCCGCCGCCGCCGAGGCAGGGGACCGCGGGGAGGCGGGCGGGCGGGACGGCGGTGATTCTGAGCGAGCGGGAGCGATTCTCGGGCCGCTAAGCGACCGAACGTCCCAGCGGGACGGAGACCGGGCATCCAACATGGCGACGGCGGCGGCGGCGGCGGCGGCGGTTTCCACCCCAGCCGCCGCCCGGAGGGACCCCGTCTCCCTGCCGCTGGGAGGGTGTGGGAACCGAGAAACGCGCGGGCGTCTCCACGCGGCGGGCGGGCACGGGCGAGCCCGGCGCCCGGCGCCCGGCGGGTCCCGGTAACGGGCCCGGTCGCCCGGGAGTTCCCGGTGGCGGGCGCGGTTTCGCGAACCGGCCGCCGGGTGGCGCCGGAGAGCGGTGAGAGCCGGGAGCTGCCCGTGGGAACCGGAGCGTGAGAAACCCGGAGCCGGTCCCCGGCTCGCCGCCCTGACGGTTTTATGTCGGTTCTGTTCCTTGTGTCTGAGTAAAAAAAAAAAAAAGAAAAAGAGAGAGAAAGGAGGCGGTGGCTGTTTTTCGGCGGCGGCCAGGGGGTGGGTGCGGAGCGCGTGCGACTGTGGCCGACGAGGCGGCCCTGTCTCGTGTGGGGGTCGGGCGGGCGGGACTCGGGGTCCCCGTGTGTGCGAGGAAGGAGCCCGCGGACCCCTCGCCCCGCGGGACGCGCTCGCGACGAGGTTCCCCCTTCCCCACGGACGCTCGGGCTCCCGTGGGTCTGCGGGACTCGGGGTTCCCACCCGGGTCGCCGCGCTCTGTGGGGCGGCGGGGACCCCCGCACCCCGACGGACCCCGGACGCGGGTCGTCCACCCCTCACCCCCCCACCCACCCACCCACACACACACACACGCAGGCAGGCGCGCGCGGGAGTGGGGCTCGGGCTCCCGCGGCGTGGCACCGAGGGTCCCGGTCTCCGCGCCGGGGACCCCCTCACCACCGCGGGACGGGATGGGGGCGGGGCGGGGTCCCCCACCCGAGAGTCAGCGGCACCCCCGTGAGGGCGGAACCAAAGTTCCCCGCTCCGGCCGTTTCCGGCGGGGCGGTCGGGGGACGCTGTACAGGGACGGACGCGCTGTTGGCCGGCGGCTGCAGTTCCGCCTTTTGGCCACTAGATGTCGCCAGAGGATAAGAAATGAGAAATGTCCCCGTGCGACGGGCGCTGAGTGTGAGCCTGGGTCTACGGGGGCGGCGGGGGGGGGGGGACGACGCTGTCTCTCCGTCCGGGCGCCCGCTAATGACCGGACTCTGCTCTCTCTCTCTCTCCCCGCAGGACGCCCGCCCGCCCGCGCTCTCCGTGACGCGACCACCGACTGCTAGGTTCTTATTTCGGGGGGGAGGCCCTGTGTGTACTCGTGTCACCCGGGAGGCTCTGTCCGGCCCAGAGAAGGTGTTTTCTCAGCAGAGTCCTCACGCTGTGAGCTGCCTTGCCTGTCGCCCTTGGGCACAGGCTGAGAACAGGGGTTAGGGTTAGGGTTACGGTGCAGCTAGGGTTACGGTGAGGCTAGGGTTACGGTGCAGCTAGGGTTACGGTGAGGCTAGGGTTACGGTGAGGCTAGGGTTACGGTGCAGCTAGGGTTACGGTGCAGCTAGGGTTACGGTGAGGCTAGGGTTACGGTGCAGCTAGGGTTACGGTGAGGCTAGGGTTACGGTGCAGCTAGGGTTACGGTGAGGCTAGGGTTACGGTGAGGCTAGGGTTACGGTGAGGCTAGGGTTACGGTGCAGCTAGGGTTACGGTGCAGCTAGGGTTACGGTGAGGCTAGGGTTACAGTGAAGCTAGGGTTACGGTGCAGCTAGGGTAAGGGTTAGGAGAGTCCAGGGTTAGGACTTCCAGGTAGGGTCCAGTGTCCCTTAGGCACTTCCCCGGGATCCTGGGCGGAGCACAGGAGAGCGTAGCACCTCCCACAGACGCCCAGTCACCTCCCACAGACCTCCAAGCACCTCCCACAGGCTCCAGGACTCTGCCCTGAGACTCCCAGGTGAGGACTAGACACTTGCAGTTAACTTCCCGGGCTCCTGGGCGGAGCCCAGGAGACCGTAGCACCTCCCACAGACGCCCAGGCACCTCCCACAGACCCCCAAGCAACGCCCACAAGCTCCAGGACCTTGCCCAGAGACTCCCAGGTGAGGACTAGACACTTGCAGTTAATTTCCCGGGCTCCTGGGCGGAGCCCAGGAGACCGTAGCACCTCCCACAGACGTCCAGGCAACACCCACAGACCTCCAGGCACCTCCCACGAGCTCCAGGACTCCTCACAGAGACTCCCAGGTGAGGACTAGACACTTGTAAACTCTTCCTCGGGCTCCTGGGCGGAGCCCAGGAGACCGTAGCACCTCCTACAGACCTCCAGGCACCTCCCACAGACCTCTAGGCAACGCCCACAGACCTCCAAGCACCTCCCACAGTCTCCCAGGTGAGCACTAGACACTTGCAGGTAACTTCCCGGGGTCCTGGGCGGAGCCCAGGAGACCGTAGCACCTCCCACAGACACCCAGGCACCTCCCACAGACCTCCAGGCACCTCCCACAGACCTCCAGGCACCTCCCACAAGCTCCAGGACTCCTCACAGAGACTCCCAGGTGAGCACTAGACACTTGCAGGTAACTTCCCGGGCTCCTGGGCGGAGCCCAGGAGACCGTAGCACCTCCCACAGACCTCCAGGCACCTCCCACAGACCTCCAAGCAACGCCCACAAGCTCCAGGACTCTGCCCCGAGACTCCCAGGTGAGCACTAGACACTTGTAAACTCTTTCTCGGGCTCCTGGGCGGAGCCCAGGAGACCGTAGCACCTCCCACAGAAGCCCAGGCACCTCCCACAGACCTCCAGGCACCTCCCACAGACCTCCAGGCACCTCCCACAAGCTCCAGGAGTCCTCACAGAGACTCCCAGGTGAGCACTAGACACTTGCAGGTAACTTCCCGGGCTCCTGGGCGGAGCCCAGGAGACCGTAGCACCTCCCACAGACCTCCAGGCACCTCCCACAGACCTCCAAGCAACGCCCACAAGCTCCAGGACTCTGCCCCGAGACTCCCAGGTGAGCACTAGACACTTGTAAACTCTTTCTCGGGCTCCTGGGCGGAGCCCAGGAGACCGTAGCACCTCCCACAGAAGCCCAGGCACCTCCCACAGACCTCCAGGCACCTCCCACAGACCTCCAGGCACCTCCCACAAGCTCCAGGACTCCTCACAGAGACTCCCAGGTGAGGACTAGACACTTGTAAACACTTCCTCGGGCTCCTGGGCGGAGCCCAGGAGACCGTAGCACCTCCCACAGATGCCCAGGCACCTCCCACAGACCTCCAGGCAACGCCCACAGACCTCCAAGCACCTCCCACAGGCTCCAGGACTCTGCCCTGAGACTCCCAAGGGAGCACTAGACACTTGCAGGTAACTTCCCGGGCTCCTGGGCGGAGCCCAGGAGACCGTAGCACCTCCCACAGACACCCAGGCACCTCCCACAGACCTCCAGGCACCTCCCACAGACCTCCAGGCACCTCCCACAAGCTCCAGGACTCCTCACAGAGACTCCCAGGTGAGGACTAGACACTTGTAAACTCTTCCTCGGGCTCCTGGGCGGAGCCCAGGAGACCGTAGCACCTCCCACAGACCTCCAGGCACCTCCCACAGACCTCCAGGCAACGCCCACAGACCTCCACGCACTTCCCACAGGCTCCAGGACTCTGCCCAGAGACTCCCAGGTGAGGACTAGACACTTGGAGTTAACTTCCCGGGCTCCTGGGCGGAGCCCAGGAGACCGTAGCACCTCCCACAGACCTCCAGGCACCTCCCAAAGACCTCCAGGCAACGCCCCCAGACCTCCAAGCACCTCCCACAGGCTCCAGGACTCCTCCCAGAGACTCCCAGGTGAGGACTAGACACTTGTAAACACTTCCTCGGGCTCCTGGGCGGAGCCCAGGAGACCGTAGCACCTCCCACAGACGCCCAGGCACCTCCCACAGACCTCCAGGCAACGCCCACAGACCTCCAGGCACCTCCCACAGGCTCCAGGACTCTGCCCAGAGACTCCCAGGTGAGCACTAGACACTTGGAGTTAACTTCCCGGGCTCCTGGGCGGAGCCCAGGAGACTGTAGCACCTCCCACAGACCTCCAGGCAACGCCCACAGACCTCCAGGCACCTCCCACGAGCTCCAGGACTCTGCCCAGAGACCCCCAGGTGAGCACTGGACACTTGTAAACACTTCCTCGGGCTCCTGGGCGGAGCCCAGGAGACCGTAGCACCTCCCACAGACCTCCAGGCACCTCCCACAGACCTCCAGGCACCTCCCACAGACCTCCAAGGAACGCCCACAAGCTCCAGGACTCTGCCCAGAGACTCCCAGGTGCGCACTGGACACTTGTAAACACTTCCTCGGGCTCCTGGGCGGAGCCCAGGAGACCGTAGCACCTCCCACAGATGCCCAGGCACCTCCCACAGACCTCCAGGCAACGCCCACAGACCTCCAAGCACCTCCCACAGGCTCCAGGACTCTGCCCTGAGACTCCCAGGTGAGGACTAGACACTTGCAGGTAACCTCCCGGGCTCCTGGGCGGAGCCCAGGAGACCGTAGCACCTCCCACAGACGCCCAGGCACCTCCCACAGACCTCCAGGCAACGCCCACAGACCTCCAAGCACCTCCCACAGGCTCCAGGACTCTGCCCTGAGACTCCCAGGTGAGGACTAGACACTTGCAGTTAACCTCCCGGGCTCCTGGGCCGAGCCCAGGAGACCGTAGCACCTCCCACAGATGCCCAGGCACCTCCCACAGACCTCCAGGCAACGCCCACAGGCCTCCAGGCACCTCCCACAGGCTCCAGGACTCTGCCCAGAGACTCCCAGGTGAGCACTAGAGACTTGGAGTTAACTTCCCGGGCTCCTGGGCTCCGCCCAGGAGACCGTAGCACCTCCCACAGACGCCCAGGCACCTCCCACAGACCTCCAGGCAACGCCCACAGACCTCCAAGCACCTCCCACAGGCTCCAGGACTCTGCCCAGAGACTCCCAGGTGAGGACTAGAGACTTGTGTCCACCTTCTCGGGCTCCTGGGCTCCGCCCATGAGACCGTAGCACCTCCCACAGACGTCCAGCATCGCCCACAGACCTCCAGGCAACGCCCCCAGACCTCCAAGCACCTCCCACAAGCTCCAGGACTCTGCCCAGAGACTCCCAGGTGAGGACTAGACACTTGCAGTTAACTTCCCGGGCTCCTGGGCGGAGCCCAGGAGACCGTAGCACCTCCCACAGACCTCCAGGCACCTCCCACAGACCTCCAGGCACCTCCCACAAGCTCCAGGACTCCTCCCAGAGACTCCCAGGTGAGCACTAGACACTTGTAAACTCTTCCTCGGGCTCCTGGGCGGAGCCCAGGAGACCGTAGCACCTCCCACAGACGCCCAGGCACCTCCCACAGACCTCCAGGCACCTCCCACAGACCTCCAAGCAATGCCCACAAGCTCCAGGACTCTGCCCAGAGACTCCCAGGTGAGCACTAGACACTTGCAGTTAACTTCCCGGGCTCCTGGGCGGAGCCCAGGAGACCGTAGCACCTCCCACAGACGCCCAGGCACCTCCCACAGACCTCCAGGCACCTCCCACAGACCTCCAAGCAACGCCCACAAGCTCCAGGACTCTGCCCAGAGACTCCCAGGTGAGGACTAGACACTTGCAGTTAACTTCCCGGGCTCCTGGGCGGAGCCCAGGAGACCGTAGCACCTCCCACAGATGCCCAGGCACCTCCCACAGACCTCCAGGCACCTCCCACAGGCTCCAGGACTCTGCCCAGAGACTCCCAGGTGAAGACTAGACACTTGTAAACTCTTCCTCGGGCTCCTGGGCGGAGCCCAGGAGACCGTAGCACCTCCCACAGATGCCCAGGCACCTCCCACAGACCTCCAGGCACCTCCCACAGACCTCCAGGCAACGCCCACAAGCTTCAGGACTCCTCCCAGTGACTCCCAGGTGAGGACTAGACACTTGTAAACACTTCCTCGGTCTCCTGGGCGGAGCCCAGGATACCGTAGCACCTCCCACAGATGCCCAGGCACCTCCCACAGACCTCCAGACAACGCCCACAGACCTCCAAGCACCTCCCACAAGCTCCAGGACTCTGCCCAGAGACTCCCAGGTGAGCACTAGACACTTGTAAACACTTCCTCGGGCTCCTGGGCGGAGCCCAGGAGACCGTAGCACCTCCCACAGACCCCCAGGCACCTCCCACAGACCTCCAAGCACCTCCCACAGGCTCCAGGACTCTGCCCAGAGACTCCCAGGTGAGCACTAGAGACTTGGAGTTAATTTCCCGGGCTCCTGGGCGGAGCCCAGGAGACCGTAGCACCCCCCACAGGCGCCCAGTCACCTCCCACAGACGTCCAGGCAACGCCCCCAGACCTCCAAGCTACGCCCACATGCTCCAGGACTCTGCCCAGAGACTCCCAGGTGTGCACTAGACACTTGTAAACACTTCCTCGGGCTCCTGGGCGGAGCCCAGGAGACCGTAGCACCTCCCATAGATGCCCAGGCACCTCCCACAGACCTCCAGGCAACGCCCACAGACCTCCAGGCACCTCCCACAGGCTCCAGGACTCTGCCCTGAGACTCCCAGGTGAGGACTAGAGACTTGCAGTTAACTTCCCGGGCTCCTGGGCGGAGCCCAGGAGACCGTAGCACCTCCCACAGACCTCCAGGCTACGCCCACAGACCTCCAAGCAACGCCCACAGGCTCCAGGCACCTCCCACAGTCTCCCAGGGGAGCACTAGACACTTGCAGGTAACTTCCCGGGGTCCTGGGCGGAGCCCAGGAGACCGTAGCACCTCCCACAGACGCCCAGGCACCTCCCACAGACCTCCAGGCAACGCCCACAGACCTCCAAGCACCTCCCACAGGCTCCAGGACTCTGCCCTGAGACTCCCAGGTGAGCACTAGAGACTTGGAGTTAACTTCCCGGGCTCCTGGGCGGAGCCCAGGAGACCGTAGCACCTCCCACAGATGCCCAGGCACCTCCCACAGACCTCCAGGCAACGCCCACAAGCTCCAGGACTCTGCCCAGAGACTCCCAGGTGAGCACTAGACACTTGTAAACACTTCCTCGGGCTCCTGGGCGGAGCCCAGGAGACCGTAGCACCTCCCACAGACGTCCAGGCACCTCCCACAGACCTCCAAGCAACGCCCACAAGCTCCAGGACTCTGCCCAGAGACTCCCAGGTGAGGACTAGACACTTGCAGTTAACTTCCCGGGCTCCTGGGCGGAGCCAAGGAGACCGTAGCACCTCCCACAGACGTCCAGGCAACGGCCACAGACCTCCAGGCACCTCCCACAAGCTCCAGGACTCCTCACAGAGACTCCCAGGTGAGGACTAGACACTTGCAGTTAACCTCCCAGGCTCCTGGGCGGAGCCCAGGAGACCGTAGCACCTCCCACAGATGCCCACGCACCTCCCACAGACCTCCAGGCAACGCCCACAGACCTCCAGGCACCTCCCACAGGCTCCAGGACTCTGCCCAGAGACTCCCAGGTGAGCACTAGAGACTTGGAGTTAACTTCCCGGGCTCCTGGGCGGAGCCCAGGAGACCGTAGCACCTCCCACAGACCTCCAGGCAACGCCCACAGACCTCCAGGCACCTCCCACGAGCTCCAGGACTCTGCCCAGAGACCTCCAGGTGAGCACTGGACACTTGTAAACACTTCCTCGGGCTCCTGGGCGGAGCCCAGGAGACCGTAGCACCTCCCACAGACGCCCAGGCACCTCCCACAGACCTCCAGGCACCTCCCACAGACCTCCAAGCAACGCCCACAAGCTCCAGGACTCTGCCCAGAGACTCCCAGGTGAGCACTGGACACTTGTAAACACTTCCTCGGGCTCCTGGGCGGAGCCCAGGAGACCGTAGCACCTCCCACAGACGTCCAGCAACGCCCACAGACCTCCTGGCAACGCCCACAGACCTCCAAGCACCTCCCACAGGCTCCAGGACTCTGCCCAGAGACTCCCAGGTGAGCACTGGACACTTGTAAACACTTCCTCGGGCTCCTGGGCGGAGCCCAGGAGACCGTAGCACCTCCCACAGATGCCCAGGCACCTCCCACAGACCTCCAGGCAACGCCCACAGACCTCCAAGCACCTCCCACAGGCTCCAGGACTCTGCCCTGAGACTCCCAGGTGAGGACTAGACACTTGCAGTTAACTTCCCGGGGTCCTGGGCGGAGCCCAGGAGACCGTAGCACCTCCCACAGACGCCCAGTCACCTCCCACAGACCTCCAGGCAACGCCCACAGACCTCCAAGCACCTCCCACAGGCTCCAGGACTCTGCCCTGAGACTCCCAGGTGAGCACTAGACACTTGCAGTTAACTTCCCGGGCTCCTGGGCGGAGCCCAGGAGACCGTAGCACCTCCCACAGACGCCCAGGCACCTCCCACAGACCTCCAGGCAACGCCCACAGACCTCCAAGCACCTCCCACAGGCTCCAGGACTCTGCCCTGAGACTCCCAGGTGAGAACTAGACACTTGTAAACACTTCCTCGGGCTCCTGGGCGGAGCCCAGGAGACCGTAGCACCTCCCACAGACCTCCAGGCACCTCCCACAGACCTCCAGGCACCTCCCACAGACCTCCAAGCACCTCCCACAGGCTCCAGGACTCTGCCCGAGACTCCCAGGTGAGGACTAGACACTTGTAAACTCTTCCTCGGGCTCCTGGGCAGAGCCCAGGAGACCGTAGCACCTCCCACAGATGCCCAGTCACCTCCCACAGACCTCCAGGCAACGCCCACAGACCTCCAGGCACCTCCCACAGACCTCCAGGACTCTGCCCAGAGACTCCCAGGTGAGCACTAGACACTTGCAGTTAACTTCCCGGGCTCCTGGGCGGAGCCCAGGAGACCGTAGCACCTCCCACAGACCTCCAGGCACCTCCCACAGACCTCCAAGCAACGCCCACAAGCTCCAGGACTCTGCCCAGAGACTCCCAGGTGAGCACTAGACACTTGTAAACACTTCCTCGGGCTCCTGGGCGGAGCCCAGGAGACCGTAGCACCTCCCACAGACGCCCAGGCACCTCCCACAGACCTCCAGGCAACGCCCACAGACCTCCAAGCACCTCCCACGAGCTCCAGGACTCCTCACAGAGACTCCCAGGTGAGGACTGGACACTTGTAAACTCTTCTTCGGGCTCCTGGGCGGAGCCCAGGAGACCGTAGCACCTCCCACAGATGCCCAGGCACCTCCCACAGACCTCCAGGCAACGCCCACAGACCTCCAAGCAACGCCCACAGGCTCCAGGACTCTGCCCTGAGACTCCCAGGTGAGCACTAGAGACTTGGAGTTAACTTCCCGGGCTCCTGGGCGGAGCCCAGGAGACCGTAGCACCTCCCACAGACGCCCAGGCACCTCCCACAGACCTCCAGGCAACGCCCACAGACCTCCAAGCACCTCCCACAGGCTCCAGGACTCTGCCCAGAGACTCCCAGGTGAGCACTAGACACTTGCAGTTAACTTCCCGGGCTCCTGGGCGGAGCCCAGGAGACCGTAGCACCTCCCACAGGCGCCCAGTCACCTCCCACAGACCTCCAGGCACCTCCCACAGACCTCCAAGCACCTCCCACAGGCTCCAGGACTCTGCCCTGAGACTCCCAGGTGAGCACTAGACACTTGCAGTTAACTTCCCGGGCTCCTGGGCGGAGCCCAGGAGACCGTAGCACCTCCCACAGATGCCCAGGCACCTCCCACAGACCTCCAAGCAACGCCCACAAGCTCCAGGACTCTGCCCAGAGACTCCCAGGTGAGGACTAGACACTTGCAGTTAACTTCCCGGGCTCCTGGGCGGAGCCCAGGAGACCGTAGCACCTCCCACAGACGCCCAGGCACCTCCCACAGACCTCCAGGCAACGCCCACAGACCTCCAAGCACCTCCCACAGGCTCCAGGACTCTGCCCTGAGACTCCCAGGGGAGCACTAGACACTTGCAGTTAACTTCCCGGGCTCCTGGGCGGAGCCCAGGAGACCGTAGCACCTCCCACAGACGTCCAGCAACGCCCACAGACCCCCAGGCAACGCCCACAGACATCCAAGCAACGCCCACAAGCTCCAGGACTCTGCCCAGCAACTCCCAGGTGAGGACTAGACACTTGCAGTTAACTTCCCGGGCTCCTGGGCGGAGCCCAGGAGACCGTAGCACCTCCCACAGACCTCCAGGCACCTCCCACAGACCTCCAAGCAACGCCCACAAGCTCCAGGACTCTGCCCAGAGACTCCCAGGTGAGGACTAGAGACTTGCAGTTAACTTCCCGGGCTCCTGGGCGGAGCCCAGGAGACCGTAGCACCTCCCACAGACCTCCAGGCAACGCCCACAGACCTCCAGGCACCTCCCACAAGCTCCAGGACTCCTCACAGAGACTCCCAGGTGAGGACTAGACACTTGTAAACTCTTCCTCGGGCTCCTGGGCGGAGCCCAGGAGACCGTAGCACCTCCCACAGCCCTCCAGGCACCTCCCACAGACCTCCAGGCAACGCCCACAGACCTCCAAGCAACGCCCACAAGCTCCAGGACTCTGCCCACAGACTCCCAGGTGACCACTAGAGACTTGGAGTTAACTTCCCGGGCTCCTGGGCGGAGCCCAGGAGACCGTAGCACCTCCCACAGACCTCCAGGCACCTCCCACAGACCTCCAGGCACCTCCCACGAGCTCCAGGACTCCTCCCAGCAACTCCCAGGTGAGGACTAGACACTTGCAGTTAACTTCCCGGGCTCCTGGGCGGAGCCCAGGAGACCGTAGCACCTCCCACAGACGCCCAGGCACCTCCCACAGACCTCCAGGCAACGCCCACAGACCTCCAAGCACCTCCCACGAGCTCCAGGACTCCTCACAGAGACTCCCAGGTGAGGACTGGACACTTGTAAACTCTTCTTCGGGCTCCTGGGCGGAGCCCAGGAGACCGTAGCACCTCCCACAGACGCCCAGGCACCTCCCACAGACCTCCAGGCAACGCCCACAGACCTCCAAGCACCTCCCACAGGCTCCAGGACTCTGCCCTGAGACTCCCAGGTGAGCACTAGAGACTTGGAGTTAACTTCCCGGGCTCCTGGGCGGAGCCCAGGTGACCGTAGCACCTCCCACAGACGCCCAGTCACCTCCCACAGACCTCCAGGCAACGCCCACAGACCTCCAAGCACCTCCCACAGGCTCCAGGACTCTGCCCAGAGACTCCCAGGTGAGCACTAGACACTTGCAGTTAACTTCCCGGGCTCCTGGGCGGAGCCCAGGAGACCGTAGCACCTCCCACAGGTGCCCAGTCACCTCCCACAGACCTCCAGGCACCTCCCACAGACCTCCAAGCACCTCCCACAGGCTCCAGGACTCTGCCCTGAGACTCCCAGGGGAGCACTAGACACTTGCAGTTAACTTCCCGGGCTCCTGGGCGGAGCCCAGGAGACCGTAGCACCTCCCACAGACGTCCAGGAACGCCCACAGACCCCCAGGCAACGCCCACAGACATCCAAGCAACGCCCACAAGCTCCAGGACTCTGCCCAGCAACTCCCAGGTGAGGACTAGACACTTGCAGTTAACTTCCCGGGCTCCTGGGCGGAGCCCAGGAGACCGTAGCACCTCCCACAGACCTCCAGGCACCTCCCACAGACCTCCAAGCAACGCCCACAAGCTCCAGGACTCTGCCCAGAGACTCCCAGGTGAGCACTAGACACTTGTAAACACTTCCTCGGGCTCCTGGGCGGAGCCCAGAAGACCGTAGCACCTCCCACAGACGCCCAGGCACCTCCCACAGACCTCCAGGCACCTCCCACGAGCTCCAGGACTCTGCCCAGAGACTCCCCGGTGAGGACCAGAGACTTGCAGTTAACTTCCCGGGCTCCTGGGCGGAGCCCAGGAGACCGTAGCACCTCCCACAGACCTCCAGGCAACGCCCACAGACCTCCAGGCACCTCCCACAGACCTCCAGGACTCTGCCCAGAGACTCCCAGGTGAGCACTAGACACTTGCAGTTAACTTCCCGGGCTCCTGGGCGGAGCCCAGGAGACCGTAGCACCTCCCACAGGTGCCCAGTCACCTCCCACAGACCTCCAGGCACCTCCCACAGACCTCCAAGCAACGCCCACAGGCTCCAGGACTCTGCCCGAGACTCCCAGGTGAGGACTAGACACTTGCAGGTAACTTCCCGGGCTCCTGGGCGGAGCCCAGGAGACCGTAGCACCTCCCACAGATGCCCAGTCACCTCCCACAGACCTCCAGGCACCTCCCACGAGCTCCAGGACTCTGCCCAGAGACTCCCAGGTGAGGACTGGACATCTGTGGACACCTGTAGACACCTCCCCGGGCTCCCGGCACCTCCCACTGACCGCCAAGCAATGCCCACTAGCTCCAGGACTCCACCGACAGACAGACAGACAGACGGACTCCTCCAGGAGGAAGACTGCACGTCAGAGACGCCAAGGAGGACACTTTATTAGTAGCCAACGCGTCGTCGCCAGCGCACAATAAAACGATACACACGTAGACAAACGAGTGAATTAAACTATCACAGGACGCGCCGCGTCCAACCAACCGATACACGACAGGTTCAGCTCTCAGCCTAGATTTAGGCTTCGGCCTAGTCCGCGGGCCGAGCGTCTGGGTCAGGATCTGGGTTAGGTTCGAGTTTCTACTCACAGAGTGCGGGCGCAGGACGGGGTGGTGGTGGGTGGTGGGTGGTGGGTGGTGGGTGGTGGTCTCGCCAAACACACGCAGGTCAGACCCGTGACAGGCAGGCGCAGGCAGCCGTGGGCCTAGATTTAGGCTTCGGCCTGGTCCTGAGAGTGAGGCTCCGCTGAGAACCTGGCCCGGTTCTTCCCGGTCTCTCTCCACTCACACGCGGGGGGGGGGGGTCTCGGCTCCCACGCAGGCAGGCAGGCAGGCAGGCAGGCAGGCGCAGGTCAGGCTCCGGGCCCGTGACGGGCAGGTGCAGGCAGCCGTGGGCCTAGATTTAGGCTTCGGCCTGGTCCTCAGACAGCTCAGGTTCGTGAAGCCAGCCAGCCAGCCAGTCACTCGGTCGGTCGGTCGGTCGGTCGGTCGGTCAAGTGCAGCGGCAGGCGGGTCACCGGAGCGGAGCGGAACCGGAGGAAACAGGAAGCGACGCCGACGCCGCGCCGCCGCACGCACGGAGCCCTGGGAGAGAGGAAGTGACGTCTCGGGGTCGGGGGTCAGAGGTCACCGACCCCGCTCCGGACGTGGCGTTTCGGGGGCCGTCCCGGACGTGACGTCTCGGGGTCGGGGGTCGCCCGGATGTGACGTCACAGGGTCAGGGGGCCGGTTCGACCCCGGGAAGCGCCGCCCGTCCCGGACGTGACGTCGAGGGGTCGGGGGTCACCCGGATGTGACGTCACAGGGTCGGTGGGCCGGTTCAAGCCCGGGAAGCGCCGCCCCTCCCGGACGTGACGTCGAGGGGTCACGGGGCGGGCCGTATCCAGGAAGTGACGTCACGTAAACAAAGGGCCCCGGCCGTATCCAGGAAGTGACGTCACGTAAACATAGGGCCCCGGCCGTCTCCAGGAAGTGACGTCACCGACACCGAGGCCCCGGAGACCGCGGGCCGCCCCTTCTCCGTCTCTCTTCCTCAAAAAAACGGCCCCCCTCACACCGACCGCCTGTATAAAAAAATGTATAAAAAAATGTATAAAAAAATGTATAAAAAAAAAGAGTCCAGCGAAAATTTTTCGCCAAAAAAAAATTTTTTGAAAAAAAAAAAAAAAAAAGCCGGTGTAAAACCCCCCAAAAAAGGCCAGCTGCGAAAGCGGGGAGAGACCCCTCGCAGGAGCCCGGCCTCCGCGGAAGCCCGCTGACCATCACTCCCTCCCCAGGCTCCCCGGAGCAGAGGGGCCCTCTCTGCCCGGGAAGCCCGGGAGGGGTGACGGCCAGGGGCTCCGCGGAGGCCTCGGCTCGGGAGTAGCCGGCTCCTGCGGGGTCTCTCTCTCCCCGGGGCCGCCGCCGGCCTTCCCGCTCGCCCCCCTTGGCCTCCGGTGCAGAGGGGCCCTCTCTGCCCGTGAGGCCCGGGGTTTGGGGCGGGAGGCGGCCGGGGCGGCCTCGCAGGCGCCGCTTCGGGATGCGGCTCCTGCTGCCCTGGCGGCCGCTGTCTCCCCCGGGGCCGCCGCCGTCGCCGGCTCCGCCTCGCCCTGGGCCTCCCGGGCAGAGAGGGCCCCTCTGCTCCGGAGGGCCTGAGGCTCGGCGGGAGCCGGGCCTGGTGGGGCCCCAGGCGGGCTCCGGCTCGGGATGCGGAGCCCGCTGCAGCCGCCGCAGCTGGCCTAAAAAAAAAATTCTTTTTTTTGACTCCCCCCCCCCCTGTCGCTCTCCCGAGGGAAGCGACGGGCGATCGCTCGCCCATTTGGTTTTTACACCGGTGCACCCAGAGGGCGCGGATATAGCCTCACGCTCCTGGCCGGCCCGGGCCTCTTCCACCGACCGTCTTTTCCGTGAGGGTGACTTTCCCATGAGGCCGCAGGGCCCCGGAGAGATTACCATAGCCTCCCCGGCCGGCCAATCGGCACGTCCCGCGGCCGGCCGGGGCGGCATCGGGTGCGGTTCCGCCTTCTGGCCGCTAGATGCCGCCAGAGGGACCGGCCGCGCAGGCGCGCTGGAGTCGACGGGGACCCTACGGATCTGACAGCTCGGAGGCCCTGACCCGGGACGGACACGGGACGGGAGGCGGGGACGGCCCACGCGTGTCACTTTGCCGTGCGGCTCCTCGCTCGCGGGCGGCACGCCGGCCGGGGCAGGCACGGCCGCCGCCGCAGCCACGGCATCGCCGCACGGGAGCAGACGCCGCCCGCGACACGGGCGGACCGGGCGGCACGGCAGGCAGACTGACGGGCAGACCGGGTCGCGGTCCCGGCACCCGTGAGTAAGCGGGCCGCCGCTCGCACACGCCCACGCGGGTCTATTGGGAGCTCGCCCGCTCGCCCGGGGGACAGAAGCTGCGGCGGCGGCGGGCGGCGGCGGCGGGCGGCGGGCGGCTGCACAGGGACAGAACGGGAAAGGCTCCCGCCCGCCGCCGCCGCCCGCCGCCGACACGGGACGGGTCTCTCTCTCTCTGTCTGTCCGTGTCCAGCACATGCTGCTCTCACAGAGAGAGGGCGGCAGGCCGGGGCACAGCTGTGAGGAGCCGGCCCCGACTTGGGAAGCGTAGCCGCTGACCGGCCGGCCCGCTGACCACCGGCCCACTGACTGACTGCCTGACTGACTGACTGACGGCGGGCGGGCGGGCGGGCGGGCGAGCCTGGAGGTGCCGGCGCGGCAGGTGCAGTTCCGCCTCTTGGCCACTAGATGTCCCCAGAGGGACCGGCCGGGCAGGCGCACTGAAGTGCACGGGAACCCTACGCGTCTGACAGCTCAGCGGCCCTGAACCGGGACGCGGGACGGGAACCGGCTGCAGCGGCGAGGGCCCGGGGCGCCTCCGTGAGAGCTGGTTTCTCTGCTCCTGCCCCGTGCTGGGCTCGCCCGCTCGCTCCGTACCCGCGGGCTGCACAGCGACCCGCCAGCCCTGCCGCCGCCCGCCTGCCCGCCCTGCCTGCCTGCCGAGCGCCGTGACTGGAGACAGGAACGGCCCCGGTGTGTTTGACGTTCCCTGTCACTTTGCTGTGCGGTTTGTCGCACGGGGCAGGCATGCCGGACGGGGCAGACACGGCCGCCGAGGCTCCACACGTACCCGCCCGCCCGCCGGCCCGCGGGAGCCGACGCTGCACCCGCCGCAGACGGACCGGGCGGCACGGCAGGCAGGCAGACCGGTCGTGGTCCCGGCACCGGACAGTAAACGGGCCGCCGCTCCAACACAAGCACGCACACACACATGCGATCCCAGGCGTCTGCGGCAGGAGGAGGAGGAGGAGTGTGACAGCTACAGTGACAGCTACAGTGACAGCTACAGTGACAGCTACAGTGACAGCTGGGTGACAGCTGGGTGACCCGGGCCCGGACCAGGTCTAGGTCTGGCCAAGTCTAGTTTTAGCTCGCTCGCTCGGGGGGGCGCAGGGGGCGGCGGCGGGCGGGCGGGCGGGCGGCTGCAGGGACACACGGCGGGCAGGGGCACGGCTGTGACGTGCTGACCCTGACTTGGGAAACCTATTCACTGACCGGCCAAACTGAGCGGGCGGGCGGCAGCTGCAGTTCCGCCTTTTGGCCACTAGATGTCACCACAGGATAAGAAATGAAAAATCCCCAACCGACACTGACAGCCAGCGCCAAGGCTGTCAGCGTGAGTCCTGCCTGACGAGCCAAAGGGGGATTTTTAAAAATTTATTTTAATAAAACGGGCTGGAATTAAGCCCCGGGAAGGGAGATACGGCAAGGCCATGCCCTGCCCTTGCGCCTTTCACCAATAAAAAAAATTGTAGGTCTACGTCTCGGGTGATTTTTTAACAGAAAGTCGGACACAGTCACGGCGGCTGATAGAAATCCGCTGGGAGAAGCCAGGGTTTTGGCTGTAAAATTTTTATGTAGTGATATAAATTGAAATCTGTCTAAATGGAGACCCCGCGCAGCAAGAGACAGTACAAACGTGCCACCTGGTTGCTTATTTCACAGGGAAAAAAATTATTTTTGGTCTGTGTTCTCGGTAAGATCGAACACGCAGACAGACACACAGAGGGGCAGCCACAGAGAGGCCTTTAAAAATTTTATTTCAATCCTAAAAAATTAGATGAGGCTGAATTCAGACCCTGTGAAGCAAGAGAGAGCAGGAACGTGACACGTGGCTGCTTATTTCCCAGGGAAAAAATTAATCTAAGTCCGTGTTCTGGGTTAGATTGAACACACAGGGAGGCACAGAGAGGCAGCAACAGAGAGGCCTTAAATATTTTTTTTTGGATCTTAAAAAATTAAATGAGGCTGAAATCAGTCCCCAGGAAGCAAGAGAGAGCAGGAAACTGACACGTGGCTGCTTCTTTAACAGGGAAAAAATTATTTTGGGTCCGGGATCCGTGTTACATTAAACACACAAGACAGACACACAGAGGCAGCTGCAGTGAGGCTTTTAAAATTTTTATTTACTCCCAAATAATTGACTTAGGCTGAAATCAGACACCTTGAAGCAAGAGACAGCAGGAACCTGCCACACGGTTGCTTATTTCACAGGGAAAATAAATTAATTGAGGTCCAGGCTCCGGGTTAGATTGGAACACACAGACACACGCAGACTTGGAAGACAGTGGAAATCCGAGGGGAGGAAGACACAGCGAGGCTTTAAAATTTTTTATTAATTATAAAAACTTAAATGAGGCTGAAATGAGACCCCCGTGAAGCGGGAGACGGCAGGAACGTGACACAGGGTCCTTTGTTTTACAGTGAAGAAAAGAAATTGAGGCCCAGGCCTCGGGTAGGATCCAACACACAGACACACAGAGCCAGCCGCAGAGAGGTGTGAAAATTTTTTTTTGATTGTAAAAAGATAAACGAGGCTGAAATCAGACCCCGTGAGGCAGAACAAAGCCTGAACGTGACAAGCTGCTGCTGATTTCGCTGGAGAAAAAAATTTAGGCCTGGGTTACGGTTAGATTCACACCCTGGGCGCCATTGTGGTCGTGGCGCCGAAAACAGTCAAATTACTCAGAAAAGGAACACGTTCTCCAGACGCCGCGTCGCTGGCTTTTAGATACACCTAAGGACGTGTGATCTTTGTTGGTTTTGTTGCCGGGGGGATTTGCTTAACACTGAAAAACGGGGGAGGTCTGCGGGGAGGGCCCAGGAGCTCGTTAAGAGCTCTTCCCGGCTCGGTGCCCGTGCCTCGGGCCTACTTGTTGGATTGGCATTTGCTTGTTGGAGACCCAGCTTCTCTGAGGGAAAATAGGCTGACATGAGACCCCCGGGGAAGGGCAGCAAAACACAGCCTGAACGTGGCACGTGGCTGCTTATTTCACAGGGAAATAATTAATTTAGGTCCGTGCTCTGGGTGAGATGGAACACACAGAGACACACAGAGAGGCAGCAACAGAGGGGCTTAAAAAATTTTTTTTGACTCGTAAAAAATTAAATGAGGCTGAAATCAGACCCAGGGAAGCAAGAGAGAGCAGGAACGTGACACATGGCTGCTTATTTAGCAGGGAAAAATTATTTTGGGTCCGGGATCCGTGTTACATTAAACACACAAGACAGGCACACAGAGGCAGCTGCAGTGAGGCTTTAAAAAATTTTATTTAATCCCAAAATATTCATTTAGGCTGAAATCAGACACCTTGAAGCAAGAGACAGCAGGAACTTGCCACACGCTTGTTTATTTCACAGGGATAATAAATTAATTGAGGTGCAGGCTCCGGGTTAGATTGGAACCCACAGACACACGCAGACTTGGAAGACAGTGGAAATCCGAGGGGAGGAAGACACAGCGAGGCTTTAAAATTTTTTTATTAATTATAACAACTTAAATGAGGCTGAAATGAGACCCCCGTGAAGCTGGGGGACGGCAGGAACGTGACACAGGGTCGTTTCTTTTACAGTGAAAGAAAGAAATTGAGGCCCAGGCCTCGGGTAGGATCCAACACACAGACACACAGAGCCAGCCGCAGAGAGGTGTGAAAAATTTTTTTTTGATTGAAAAAAGTTAACCGAGGCTGAAATCAGACCCCGTGAGGCAAGAGACAGCAGGAACGTGACAAGCTGCTGCTGAGTTCGCCAGAGAAAAAAATTTAGGCCTGGGTTACGGTTAGATTCACACCCTGGGCGCCATTGTGGTCGTGGCGCCGAAAACAGTCAAATTACTGCGCCGAAAACAGTCAAATTACTCAGAAAAGGAACACGTTCTCCAGACGCCGCGGCGCTGGCTTTTAGATACACCTAAGGACGTGTGATTTTTGTTGGTTTTGTTGCCGGGGGGATTTGCTTAACACCGAGAAACGGGGGAGGTCTACGGGGAGGGCCCGGGAGCTCGTTAAGAGCTCTTCCCGGCTCGGTGCCCGTGCCTCGGGCCTACTTGTTGGGTCGCTACTTGCTTGTTGGAGACCCGGCTTCTCTGAGGGAGCCCTGAGGGCGGGGGGGTTCACCCCGAGAGTCAGACACCCCAACAGTGACTGCGGAACTCAGGGTCTCCGCCCGGGGCGTTTCCCCACGGAGGGACCGGGGACCATGCACAACGACGGACCTGGGGGGGCGGGGCCCGAGTGCAATCCGGGGAGGCGGGTCCGGCGGGAGGCGGGAGCCACCCAGCGGGACAGATCCGGTCTCCCAGGCCGGGGCCCTGGTTCCCTGGCCGGGCTCGGGAGGCCGGATCGCTGCCCTTAGCCCGCGCCTGGAAGTCCCGGTGAAGTTCTGCCTTTTGGCCACGAGATGTCACCACAGGATAAGAAATGAAAAACCCCCACCTGACACAGGCAGCCAGCGCCAAGGCTGTCGATGTCGATCCCGGCTCACGAGCCACAGGGGGATTTTTAAAAAATTATTTTAATAAAACGGGCTGGAATTAAGGCCCGGGAAGGGAGATACAGCAAGGCCATGCCCTGCCCTTGCGTCTTTCACAAATAAGAAATTTTTTCTGTCTACGTCTCGGGTGATTTTTTAACAGAAAGTGGCACACAGTCACGGAGGTCGATGGAAATCCGCTGGGAGAAGCCAGAGTTTTTATGCTTTTAAAATCTTCCTGTAATTATAAAAAATTAAATATGGGTAATTTGAGACCCCCTCGAAGCCAGAGACGGCACGGACGTGGCACCCGGTTGCTTATTTCACACATAAAACATATCAATCCAGGCCCCGGCTTTAGCTTGCAATCACAGGCACACAGAGGCAGCCAAGGCGAGGCTTTAAAAAATTTTTTCTGATTAAAAAAAATAAATTAAGCTGAAAGGAGACCCCGGCCAGCAAGGCACAACAGAAACCTGCAACTTGGTGGCTTACTCCACCAAATAGAAAATTTTAGGAGTGTGTTTCGGGTGATTTTTGACACACAGACAAGGCAAAAGGCCTGGCAGGCGGCGGGAAGGCGCTGGGAAAAAGCCAGGGTTTGGCAGTAAATTATTTCTTTAATTATTACAAGGCACATTAGGATGAAATCAGACCCTGTGAAGCAGGAGAAAGCAGGAACATGACCTGGGGTCGCTTATTTTACAGGGAAAAAATTTAAATCGAGGCCCCAGGTTAGATCGAGCACACAGACACACAGACAGACAGATGCAGCCGCCGTGAGGTGTTAAAAATTTTTTTCTAATTAAAAAAAATAAATTAAGCTGCAATGAGACCCCGGGCAGAAAGGCACAGCAGGAACCTGCCCCTTGGTGGCTTATTCCAACAAAAAGAAAATTTTAGATGCGTGATTCGGGTGATTTTTAGCACGCAGACAGCCAAGGCCCAGGCCTGGCAGCCGGCGGGAAGACGCTGGGAGAAAGCCAGAGTTTGGCATTAAATTATTTCTTTAATTATTACGAATTAAATTAGGATGAAATCAGACCCTGTGAAGCAAGACACAGCAGACAATTGACCCAGAATCACTGATTTTACAGTGAAAAAATTTTTAATCGAGGCCCCAGGTTAGATCGAGCACACAGACACACGGAGGCAGCCGCCGTGAGGCTTTAAAAAATTTTTTCTAATTAAAAAAAATAAATTAAGCTGCAATGAGACCCCGGGCAGCAAGGCACAGCAGGAACCTGTCCCTTGGTGGCTGATTCCACCAAAAAGAAAACTTTAGGTGCGTGTTTCGGGTGGTTTTTTGCAGACAGACAAGGACCAGGACTGGCAGCTGGCGGGAAGACGCTGGGACGAAGCCAGAGCCTTGTGTTAAAATTTTTCTTTAATGACTACTCATTAAATTAGGATGAAATGAGACCCTGTGAAGCAAGAGACAGCAGGAACATGACCCTTTTGTCGCTCTTTTTACAGTGAAAAACTTTTAGGTCAAAGCCCCAGTTTAGATCGAGCACACAGACCGCTGCCCTTTCCCACGCCTGGACGTCCCGGTGCAGTTCCGCCTTTTGGCCACAAGATGTCACCACAGGATAAGAAATGAAAAATCCCCACCCGACACTGACAGCCAGCGCCAAGGCTGTCAGGGTGAGTCCTGTCTGACGAGCCAGAGGGTGATTTTTAATAAATTATTTTAATAAAACGGGCTGGAATTAAGCCCGGGAAGGGAAATACAGCAAGGCCATGCCCTGCCCTTGCGTCTTTCACAAATAAGAAATTTTTTTGGTCTCCGTCTCGGGTGATTTTTTAACAGAAAGTCATACACAGTCACGGAGGTCGATGGAAATCCGCTGGGAGAAGCCAGAGTTTTTTTGCTTTTAAATTTTTTCTGTAATTATAAACAATTAAATATGGGTAATTTGAGACCCCTCGAAGCCAGAGACGGCACGGACGTGGCACCCGGTTGCTTATTTCACACAAAAAACATCTCAGTCCAGGCCCCGGCTTTACCTTGCAATCACAGGCACACAGAGGCAGCCAAGGCGAGGCTTTAAAAAAAATTTTTTTATTCCTAAAAAAATAACTTATGCTGAAATCAGACCCTATGGATCAATAGACAGCATGTACGTGACATGTGGCTGCTTATTTCACAGGGAAAAAATTAATTTAGGTCTGGAATCCGTGTTACATTGAACACACAGAGAGACAGACACACAGAGGCAGCCTCAGCGAGGCTTTAACATTTTTTTCTAATTAAAAAACATAAATTAAGCTGCAATGAGACCCCGGGCAGCAAGGCACAGCAGCAACCTGCCATATGGTGGCTTATTCCAACAAAAAGAAAATTTTAGGTGTGTGTTTCGGGTGATTTTTAGCAGACAGACAGCCAAGGCCCAGGCCTGGCAGCCGGCGGGAAGACGCTGGGAGAAAGCCAGAGTTTGGCGTTAAATTTTTTCTTTAGTTATTACAAAGCACATTAGGATGAAATCAGACCCTGTGAAGCAGGAGAAAGCAGTAACATGACCTGGGGTCGCTTATTTTACAGAGAAAAATTTTAAATCAAGGTCCCAGGTTAGATCGAGCACACAGACACACGAGGCAGCCTCAGCGAGGCTTTAAAAATTTTTTTCTAATTAAAAAAAATAAATTAAGCTGCAATGAGACCACAGGCAGCAAGGCACAGCAGGAACCTGTCCCTTGGTGGCTTATTCCACCAAAAAGAAATTTTTAGGTGTGTGTTTCGGGTGATTTTTAACACACAGACGAGGCCCAGGCCTGGCAGCCGGCGGGAAGACGCTGGGAGAAAGCCAGACTTTGGCGTTAAATTATTTCTTTAATTATTACGAATTAAATTAGGATGAAATCAGACCGTGTGAAGCAACACACAGCAGAAAATTGACCCAGAATCACTGATTTTACAGTGAAAAAATTTTTAATCGAGGCCCCAGGTTAGATAGAGCCCAGAGACATACGGAGGCAGCCGCCGTGAGGCGTTAAAAATTTTTTTCTAATTAAAAAAAATAAATTAAGCTGCAATGAGACCACAGGCAGCAAGGCACAGCAGGAACCTGCCATTTGGTGGCCTATTCCAACAAAAAGAACATTTTAGGCGCCTGTTTCGGGTGATTTTTAACACGCAGACGAGGCCCAGGCCTGGCAGCCGGCGGGAAGACGCTGGGAGAAAGCCAGGGTTTGGCGTTAAATTTTTTCTTTAATTATTACAAATTATATTAGGTGACATCAGACCCCGTGAAGCAAAACACAGCCTGAACGTGACACGCGGCTGCTCATTTCACCCGAGGAAAAAAACTTTATGCCCAGGCCCCGGTTACAGTCACACCCCAGGCGCCCTTGTGGTCGAGGCACAGAGAACAGTGGAATCGCTCCCCGCGACGGGGAACCGAGAGTCCCGACCCGGGCGGGTCCGGTCTCCACGCCGGGGACCCTCACCCCGTGGGACGGGGGCGGGGGGGGTCACCCCGAGAGTCGGACACCCCAACAGTGACGGCGGAACTCAGGGTCTCTGCCCGGGGCGTTTCCCCACGGAGGGACCGGGGACCATGCACAGCGACGGACCTAAGGGGGCGGGGCCTGAGTGCAATCCGGGGAGGCGGGTCCGGCGGGAGGCGGGAGCCACCCAGCGGGACGGATCCGGTCTCCCTGGCCGGGGCCCTGGTTCCCTGGCCGGGCTCGGGAGGCCGGATCGCTGCCCTTAGCCCGCGCCTGGAAGTCCCGGTGCAGTTCCGCCTTTTGGCCACGAGATGTCACCACAGGATAAGAAATGAAAAACCCCCACCCGACACAGGCAGCCAGCGCCAAGGCTGTCGATGTCGATCCCGGCTCACGAGCCACAGGGGGATTTTTAAAAAATTATTTTAATAAAACGGGAAGGAATTAAGCCCCGGGAAGCGAGATACGGCAAGCACGTGCCCTGCCCTGGCTTCTTTCATAAATAAGAAATTTTTTCGGTCTACGTCTCATGAGATTTTTTAACAGAAAGTCACACATGGTCACGGAGATCGATGGAAATCCGCTGGGAGAAGCCAGAGTTTTTTTGCTTTTAAAATTTTCCTGCAATTATACAAAATTAAATAAGGCTAAATTGAGACCCCCTCGAAGCCAGAGACGGCACGGACGTGGCACCCGGTTGCTTATTTCACACATAAAACATCTCAGTCCAGGCCCCGGCTTTAGCTTGCAATCACAGGCACACAGAGGCAGCCAAGGCGAGGCTTTAAAAAAATTTTTTTCTGATTAAAAAAAATAAATTAAGCTGCAATGAGACCCCGGGCAGCTAGGCACAACAGAAACCTGCAACTTGGTGGCTTACTCCACCAAAAAGAAAATTTTAGGAGTGGGTTTTGGGGGATTTTTAACACGCAGACAAGGCCCAGGCCTGGCAGCTGGCGGGAAGATGCTGGGAGAAAGCCAGAGTTTGGCGTTAAATTATTTCTTTAATTATTACGAATTAAATTAGGATGAAAGCAGACCCTGTGAAGCAAGACACAGCAGAAAATTGACCCAGTATCGCTTATTTTACAGTGAAAAAAATTTAAAATCAGGCCCCAGGTTAGATCGAGCACACAGACACACAGACAGACAGATGCAGCCGCCGTGAGGCGTTAAAAATTTTTTTCTAATTAAAAAAAATAAATTAAGCTGCCATGAGACCCCGGGCAGCAAGGCACAGCAGTGCCCTGCCATTTGGTGGCTTATTCCAACAAAAAGAACATTTTAGGTGTGTGTTTCGGGTGATTTTTCACAGGCAGACAAGGCCCAGGCCTGGCAGCCGGCGGGAAGGCGCTGGGAGAAAGCCAGCGTTTGGCGTTAAATTATTTCTTTAATTATTACGAATTAAATTAGGATGAAAGCAGACCCTGTGAAGCAAGACACAGCAGACAATTGACCCAGAATCAGCTTATTTTACAGGGAAAAATTTTAAATCGAGGCCCCAGGTTAGATCGAGCACACAGACACACAGACAGACAGATGCAGCCGCCGTGAGGCGTTAAAAAATTTTTTTCTAATTAAAAAAAATAAATTAAGCTGCAATGAGACCCCGGGCAGCAAGGCACAGCAGGGCCCTGCCATTTGGTGGCTTATTCCACCAAAAAGAAAATTTTAGGTGCGTGATTCGGGTGATTTTTAACATGCAGACAGACAAGGCCCAGGCCTGGCAGCCGGCAGGAAGACGCTGGGAGAAAGCCAGACTTTGGCGTTAAATTTTTTCTTTAATTATTACGAATTAAATTAGGATGAAATCAGACCCTGTGAAGCAAGACACAGCAGACAATTGACCCAGAATCACTGATTTTACAGTGAAAAAAATTTTAATCGAGGCCCCAGGTTAGATCGAGCACACAGACACACAGAGAGACAGATGCAGCCGCCGTGAGGTGTTAAAAAATTTTTTCTAATTAAAAAAAATAAATTAAGCTGCAATGAGACCCCGGGCAGCAAGGCACAGCAGGAACCTGCCATGTGGTGGCTTATTCCAACAAAAAGAAAATTTTAGGTGTGTGTTTCGGGTGATTTTTAACACGCAGACAGCCAAGGCCCAGGCCTGGCAGGCGGCGGGAAGACGCTGGGAGAAAGCCAGAGTTTGGCGTTAAATTTTTTCTTTAAGCACTACTAAATAAATTAGGATGAAATCAGACCCTGTGAGGCAAGACACAGCAGGATACATGACCCAGAATCACTTATTTTAGAGTGAAAAAATTTTAAATCGAGGCCCCAGGTTAGATCGAGCACACAGACACACAGAGAGACAGATGCAGCCGCCGTGAGGTGTTAAAAAATTTTTTCTAATTAAAAAAAATAAATTAAGTTGCAATGAGACCCCAGGCAGCAAGGCACAGCAGGAACCTGTCCCTTGGTGGCTTATTCCACCAAAAAGAAAATTTTAGGTGCGTGTTTCGGGTGATTTTTAACAGGCAGACCGACAAGGCCCAGGCCTGGCAGCCGGCGGGAAGACGCTGGGAGAATACCAGAGTTTGGCGTTAAATTTTTTCTCTAATTATTACAAATTATATTAGGTGAAATGAGAGGCTGTGAAGCAAGAGAGAGCAGGAACATGACCGGGGTCGCTTATTGTACAATGAAAAAAATTTAGGTCAAAGCCCCAGTTTAGATCGAGCACACAGACCACTGACCTTTCCCGCGCCTGGACGTCCCGGTGCTGTTCGGCCTTTTGGTCACAAGATGTCACCACAGGATAAGAAATGAAAAATCCCCACCCGACACTGACAGCCAGCGCCAAGGCTGTCAGGGTGAGTCCTGTCTGACGAGCCAGAGGGTGATTTTTTAATAAATTATTTTAATAAAACGGGCTGGAATTAAGGCCCGGGAAGGGAGATACAGCAAGGCCATGCCCTGCCCTTGCGTCTTTCACAAATAAGAAATTGTTTTGGTCTCCGTCTCGGGTGATTTTTAACCGAAAGTCACAACACAGACCACACGGAGGGCAGCCGCCGTGAGGCTTTAAATTTTTTTTCTAATTAAAACAAATAATTAAGCTGCAATGAGACCCCAGGCAGCAAGGCACAGCAGGAAACTGCCATTTGGTGGCTTATTCCCACCAAAAGAAATTTTAGGTGCGTGTTTCGGGGGATTTTTAACACGCAGACGAGGCCCAGGCATGCAGCCAGGCTGGGCAGCCAAGGCGAGGCTTTAAAAAATTTTTTTAATCTTAAAAAATTAACTTAGGATGAAATCAGACCCTATGAAGCAAGAGACAGCATGTACGTGACACGTGGCTGCTTATTTCACAGGGAAAAAATTAATTTAGGTCTGGAATCCGTGTTACATTGAACACACAGAGAGACAGACACACAGAGGCAGCCTCAGCGAGGCTTTAAAAATTTTTTTCTAATTAAAAAAAATAAATTAAGCTGCATGAGACCCCGGGCAGCAAGGCACACCAGGGCCCTGCCATTTGGTGGCCTATTCCACCAAAAAGAAAATTTTAGGTGTGTGTTTCGGGTGATTTTTAACAGCAGACGCAGACAGCCCAGGCCTGGCAGCAGGCGGGAAGATGCTGGGAGAAAGCCAGAGTTTGGCGTTAAATTTTTTCTGTAAGCACTACTAAATAAATTAGGATGAAATCAGACCCTGTGAGGCAAGACACAGCAGAAAATTGACCCAGAATCACTGATTTTTCAGTGAAAAAATTTTAAATCGAGGCCCCAGGTTAGATCGAGCACACAGACACACAGACAGATGCAGCTGCCGTGAGGTGTTAAAAATTTTTTTCTAATTAAAAAAAATAAATTAAGCTCCAACAAGACCCCGGGCAGCAAGGCACAGCAGGGCCCTTCCATTTGGTGGCTTATTCCAAAAAAAAGAAAATTTTAGGTGTGTGTTTCGAGTGATTTTTAACACGCAGACAGCCAAGGCCCAGGCCTGGCAGCCGGCGGGAAGACGCTGGGAGAAAGCCAGAGTTCGGCGTTAAATTATTTCTTTAATTATTACGAATTAAATTAGGATGAAATCAGACCCTGTGAAGCAAGACACAGCAGAAAATTGACCCAGAATAGCTTATTTTACAGTGAAAAAATTTTTAATCGAGGCCCCAGGTTAGATCGAGCACACAGACACATGGAGGCAGCCGCCGTGAGGCTTTAAAAATTTTTTTCTAATTAAAAAAAATAAATTAAGCTGCAAGGAGACCCCGGGCAGCAAGGCACAGCAGGATCCTGTCCCTTGGTGGCTTATTCCAACAAAAAGAAAATTTTTGGCGTGTGTTTCGGGTGATTTTTAACACGCAGACAGCCAAGGCCCAGGCCTGGCAGGCGGCGGGAAGACGCTGGGAGAAAGCCAGACTTTGTCGTTAAATTATTTCTTTAATTATTACGAATTAAATTAGAATGAAATCAGACCCTGTGAAGCAGGAGAAAGCAGGAACATGACCCAGGGTCGCTTATTTTACAGGGAAAAATTTTAAATCGAGGCCCCAGGTTAGATCGAGCACACAGACACACGGAGGCAGCCGCCGTGAGGCGTTAAAAATTTTTTTCTAATTAAAAAAAATAAATTAAGCTGCAATGAGACCCCGGGCAGCAAGGCACAGCAGGAACCTGTCCCTTGGTGGCTTATTCCAACAAAAAGAAATTTTTAGGTGTGTGTTTCGGGTGATTTTTAACACGCATGCAGACAAGGCCCAGGCCTGGCACCCGGCGGGAAGACGCTGGGAGAAAACCAGGGTTTGGCGTTAAATTTTCTCTTTAATTAATAAATCTAAAGCGGGCAGAAATCAGACCCTGTGAGGCCAAACACAGCCTGAACGTGAATTCTGAGACGCGAAAAAACCGACACTGTCTCTTTAAAAATTAACGAAACTGGAAACGGCGTGGCGGGCAACATGGCGACCGGGACGGGAGCCGGGGACGCACGCCGAGGCCTGGCCGGTTCTAATCCCGTCGGCCCTCGCCGCCGCCTCGGCGGGGGCCGCGTGGAGGCCGGCGGATCGTGTCGCCGTGATCCCGAGCGGGCCGGAGCGACTCCCGGGACGTGAGGCGACCGACACGGGTGGCTGGAGACGAGGACCTGCCGGGCGAGGCTCCGAGGCCATCATCGCCGCCGCCGCCGCCGCCGCGGCTTTGCCGGTTCTAATCCCAGCGGCCCTCGCCGCCGCCGCCGAGGCCGGGGGCCGCAGGGAGGCCGGCGGATCGTATCGCCGTGATCCCGGAGGGATTCGAGGTACAAGGAAACGACAGAAACGGTCTGTGAAAGCAGGGACCGGCCGGCCAAGATGGCGCCGGCGGCGGACGGCGGCGGCGGGGCCCGCGGCGGCCTCCGCTCCCCCCACGCGGTCCACGCCGCCGCCGCCAGCCGAGGCAGGGGACCGCGGGGAGGCGGGCGGAGCGGGACGGCGGTGATTCTGGAGCGAGCGGAGCCGATTCTCGGGCCGCTGAGCGACCGAACGTCCCAGCGGGACGGAGACCGTGCATCCAACATGGCAGACGGGCGGCGGGCGGCGGCGGCGGCGGCGGCGGCGGCGGTTCACCCCAGCCGCCGCCCGGAAGGGGACCCCGTCTCCTGCCGCTGGGAGGGTGTGGGAACCGAGAAACCGCGCGGACGGGGGAGTCGTCCTCCACGCGGCGGGCGGGCACGGTCGAGCCCGGCGGCCGCGCCCGGCTGGTCCCGGTAACGGGCCGGTCGCCAGGGAGTTCCGGTGGCGGGGGCGCGTTCGCGAACTGGCCGCCGGGTGGCGCCGGAGAGCGGTGAGAACCGGGAGCTGCCCGTGGGAACCGGAGCGTGAGAAACCCGGAGCCGGTCCCCGGCTCGCCGCCCTGACGGTTTTATGTCGGTTCTGTTCCTTGTGTCTGAGTAAAAAAAAAAGAAAACTAGAGAAAAAGGAGGCGGTGGCTGGTTTTTCGGCGGCGGCCAGGGGGTGGGTGCGGAGCGCGTGCGACTGTGGCCGACGAGGCGGCCGTGTCCTCGTGTGGGGGCGGGCGGCGGGCCTCGGGGTCCCCGTGTGTGCGAGGAAGGAGCCCGGGGACCCCTCGCCCCGCGGGACGCGCTCGCGACGAGTTCCCCCTTCCCCACGGACGCTCGGGCTCCCGTGGGTCTGCGGGACTCGGGGTTCCCACCCGGGTCGCCGCGCTCTGCGGGGCGGCGGGGACCCCCGCACCCCGACGGACCCCGGACGCGGGGCGTCCACCACCCACCCCCCCACCCACCCACACACACGCAGGCGCGCGCGGGCGTGGGGCTCGGGCTCCCGCGGCGTGGCACCGAGGGTCCCGGTCTCCGCGCCGGGGACCCCCTCACCACCGCGGGACGGGATGGGGGCGGGCGGGGTCCCCACCCGAGAGTCGGCGGCACCCCCGTGAGGGCGGAACCAAAGTTCCCCGCTCCGGCCGTTTCCGGCGGGGCGGTCGGGGGACGCTGTACAGGGACGGACGCGCTGTTGGCCGGCGGCTGCAGTTCCGCCTTTTGGCCACTAGATGTCGCCAGAGGATAAGAAATGAGAAATGTCCCCGTGCGACGGGCGCTGAGTGTGAGCCTGGGTCTACGGGGGCGGCGGCGGGGGCGACGACGCTGTCTCTCCGTCCGGGCGCCCGCTAATGACCGACTGCTCTCTCTCTCTCTCCCGCAGGACGCCCGCCCGCCCGCGCTCTCCGTGACGCGACCACCGACTGCTAGGTTCTTATTTCGGGGGGGAGGCCCTGTGTGTACTCGTGTCACCCGGGAGGCTCTGTCCGGCCCAGAGAAGGTGTTTTCTCAGCAGAGTCCTCACGCTGTGAGCTGCCTTGCCTGTCGCCCTTGGGCACAGGCTGAGAACAGGGGTGATGCTAGGGTTAGGGTGCAGCTAGGGTTACGGTGAGGCTAGGGTTACGGTGCGGCTAGGGTTACGGTGAGCTAGGGTTACGGTGAGGCTAGGGTTACGGTGAGGCTAGGGTTACGGTGCAGCTAGGGTTACGGTGAGGCTAGGGTTACGGTGCAGCTAGGGTTACGGTGAGGCTAGGGTTACGGTGCAGGCTAGGGTTACGGTGAGCTAGGGTTACGGTGCAGCTAGGGTTACGGTGAAGCTAGGGTTACGGTGCAGCTAGGGTTACGGTGAGGCTAGGGTTACTGTGCAGCTAGGGTTACGGTGAGGCTAGGGTTACAGTGAAGCTAGGGTTACGGTGCAGCTAGGGTAAGGGTTAGGAGAGTCCAGGGTTAGGACTTCCAGGTAGGGTCCAGTGTCCCTTAGGCACTTCCCCGGGATCCTGGGCGGAGCACAGGAGAGCGTAGCACCTCCCACAGACGCCCAGTCACCTCCCACAGACCTCCAAGCACCTCCCACAGCTCCAGGACTCTGCCCTGAGACTCCCAGGTGAGGACTAGACACTTGCAGTTAACTTCCCGGGCTCCTGGGCGGAGCCCAGGAGACCGTAGCACCTCCCACAGACGCCCAGGCACCTCCCACAGACCCCCAAGCAACGCCCACAAGCTCCAGGACCTTGCCCAGAGACTCCCAGGTGAGGACTAGACACTTGCAGTTAATTTCCCGGGCTCCTGGGCGGAGCCCAGGAGACCGTAGCACCTCCCACAGACGTCCAGGCAACACCCACAGACCTCCAGGCACCTCCCACGAGCTCCAGGACTCCTCACAGAGACTCCCAGGTGAGGACTAGACACTTGTAAACTCTTCCTCGGGCTCCTGGGCGGAGCCCAGGAGACCGTAGCACCTCCTACAGACCTCCAGGCACCTCCCACAGACCTCCAGGCAACGCCCACAGACCTCCAAGCACCTCCCACAGTCTCCCAGGTGAGCACTAGACACTTGCAGGTAACTTCCCGGGGTCCTGGGCGGAGCCCAGGAGACCGTAGCACCTCCCACAGACACCCAGGCACCTCCCACAGACCTCCAGGCACCTCCCACAGACCTCCAGGCACCTCCCACAAGCTCCAGGACTCCTCACAGAGACTCCCAGGTGAGCACTAGACACTTGCAGGTAACTTCCCGGGCTCCTGGGCGGAGCCCAGGAGACCGTAGCACCTCCCACAGACCTCCAGGCACCTCCCACAGACCTCCAAGCAACGCCCACAAGCTCCAGGACTCTGCCCTGAGACACCCAGGTGAGGACTAGACACTTGTAAACTCTTCTCGGGCTCCTGGGGAGCCCAGGAGACCGTAGCACCTCCCACAGAAGCCCAGGCACCTCCCACAGACCTCCAGGCACCGCCCACAGACCTCCAGGCACCTCCCACAAGCTCCAGGACTCTACCCACAGTCTCCCTGGTGAGCACTAGACACTTGCAGGTAACTCCCGGGCTCCTGGGCGGAGCCCAGGAGACCGTAGCACCTCCCACAGATGCCCAGGCACCTCCCACAGACCTCCAGGCAACGCCCACAGACCTCCAAGCACCTCCCACAGGCTCCAGGACTCTGCCCAGAGACTCCCAGGTGAGCACTAGACACTTGCAGTTAACTTCCCGGGCTCCTGGGCGGAGCCCAGGAGACCGTAGCACCTCCCACAGACACCCAGGCACCTCCCACAGGCTCCAGGACTCTGCCCAGAGACTCCCAAGGGAGCACTAGACACTTGTAACTCTTCCGGGCTCCTGGGCGGAGCCCAGGAGACCGTAGCACCTCCCACAGACCCAGGCACCTCCCACAGACCTCCAAGCAACGCCCACAAGCTCCAGGACTCTGCCCAGAGACTCCCAGGTGAGGACTAGAGACTTGCAGGTAACTTCCCGGGCTCCTGGGCGGAGCCCAGGAGACCGTAGCACCTCCCACAGACCTCCAGGCACCTCCCACAGACCTCCAAGCACCTCCCACAGGCTCCAGGACTCTGCCCTGAGACTCCCAGGGGAGCACTAGACACTTGCAGTTAACTTCCCGGGCTCCTGGGCGGAGCCCAGGAGACCGTAGCACCTCCCACAGATCCAGGCACCTCCCACAGACCTCCAAGCAACGCCCACAAGCTCCAGGACTCTGCCCTGAGACTCCCAGGTGAGGACTAGACACTTGCAGTTAACTTCCCGGGCTCCTGGGCGGAGCCCAGGAGACCGTAGCACCTCCCACAGACCCCAGGCACCTCCCACAGACCTCCAGGCAACGCCCAGACCTCCAAGCACCTCCCACAGGCTCCAGGACTCTCCCAGAGACTCCCAGGTGAGGACTAGACACTTGTAAACACTTCCTCGGGCTCCTGGGCGGAGCCCAGGAGACCGTAGCACCTCCCAGACCTCCAGGCACCTCCCACAGACCTCCAGGCACCTCCCACAGACCTCCAGCACCTCCCACAGGCTCCAGGACTCTGCCCGAGACTCCCAGGTGAGGACTAGACACTTGTAAACCTTCCCGGGCTCCTGGGCGGAGCCCAGGAGACCGTAGCACCTCCCACAGACGCCCAGGCACCTCCCACAGACCTCCAGGCACCCCCACAGACCTCCAAGCACCTCCCACAGCTCCAGGACTCTGCCAGACTCCCAGGTGAGGACTAGACACTTGCAGTTAACTTCCCGGGCTCCTGGGCGGAGCCCAGGAGACCGTAGCACCTCCCACAGATCCAGGCACCTCCCACAGACCTCCAGGCACCTCCCACAGACCTCCAGCCCACAAGCTCCAGGACTCTGCCCAGAGACTCCCAGGTGAGCACTAGACACTTGGAGTTAACTTCCCGGGCTCCTGGGCGGAGCCCAGGAGACCGTAGCACCTCCCACAGATCCAGGCACCTCCCACAGACCTCCAGGCACCTCCCACAGACCTCCAGGCACCTCCACAGGCTCCAGGACTCTGCCCTGAGGGTGAGCACTAGACACTTGCAGTAACTTCCCGGGCTCCTGGGCGGAGCCCAGGAGACCGTAGCACCTCCCACAGACGCCAGGCACCTCCCACAGACCTCCAGGCACCTCCACAGACCTCCAGCACCTCCCACAGACCTCCAGGCACCTCCACAGCTCCAGGACTCCTCGCAGAGACTCCCAGGTGAGGACTAGACACTTGTAACTCTCCGGGCTCCTGGGCGGAGCCCAGGAGACCGTAGCACCTCCCACAGACCCAGGCACCTCCCACAGACCTCCAGGCAACGCCCACAGCCTCCAAGCACCTCCCACAGGCTCCCAGGTGAGCACTAGACACTTGCAGTAACTTCCCGGGCTCCTGGGCGCCCAGGAGACCGTAGCACCTCCCACAGACCCAGGCACCTCCCACAGACCTCCAGGCACGCCCACAGACTCCAGCACTCCCAGACCTCCAGCACCTCCCATCCAGCAGACAGCTCCAGGACTCTCGAGACTCCCAGGTGAGGACTAGACACTTGTAACTTCCCGGGCTCCTGGGCGGAGCCCAGGAGACCGTAGCACCTCCCACAGACATCCAGGCACCTCCCACAGACCTCCAGGCAACGCCCCAGACCTCCAAGCACCTCCCACAAGCTCCAGGACTCTGCCCAGAGACTCCCAGGTGAGGACTAGAGACTTGCAGTTAACTTCCCGGGCTCCTGGGCGGAGCCCAGGAGACCGTAGCACCTCCCACAGACGCCCAGCCCCTCCCATCCAGCACAGACCTCCAGCACCTCCCACAGGCTCCAGGACTCTGCCCTGAGACTCCCAGGTGAGCACTAGACACTTGCAGTTAACTTCCCGGGCTCCTGGGCGGAGCCCAGGAGACCGTAGCACCTCCCACAGATGCCCAGGCACCTCCCACAGACCAGGCAACGCCCACAGGCCCTCCAGGACTCCTCCCAGACTCCCAGGTGAGGACTAGACACTTGTAAACTCTTCCTCGGGCTCCTGGGCGGAGCCCAGGAGACCGTAGCACACCTCCCACAGACCTCCAGCACCTCCCACAGACCTCCACACGCACAGACCTCCAAGCACCCCACAGGCTCCAGGACTCTGCCCAGAGACTCCCAGGTGAGGACTAGACACTTGCATTTAACCTCCCGGGCTCCTGGGCGGAGCCTAGGAGACCGTAGCACCTCCCACAGATGCCCAGGCACCTCCCAGACTCCCACAAGCACACCTCCCACAAGCTCCAGGACTCCCCCAGACTCCCAGGTGAGGACTAGACTTGCAGTTAACTTCCCGGGCTCCTGGGCGGAGCCCAGGAGACCGTAGCACCTCCCACAGACCTCCAGGCACCTCCACAGACCTCCAGGCAACGCCCACAAGCTCCAGGACTCTGCCCAGAGACTCCCAGGTGAGGACTAGACTTGCAGTTAACTTCCCGGGGTCCTGGGCGGAGCCCAGGAGAC